>NW_024412470.1:5800276-5833349 GCF_014898765.1 Herpailurus yagouaroundi
CCGGTGGGATATGTGCAACATTCCTCAGGCACTCCTGGCTGTCCAAAGACAAAGGAAAGGGGAAAACAAATGGTTGACTGATAGAGGTCACAGTCTTGCAGGACCTGAGTCTCCATCACTTTACATAGTCTTAGAAAATTACAAGAAAAAGGCAATCTCATCAACAGCCCCGTCTCCAGGAACCTATAGATTCAGTTTCCCGGCGCTCTAATGTCACCTTCCCCTCCGTAGTGATGTGGGAACAAAGGCAAGAAGGAAACGGCAGGTAAAATTAAATTTCCTTATTACCTGCAGCCCATTGACAAATACTTGAGGCAAATACAGACTAGAACATTTCTCCAGGAACCCTCTACTGCCTTCCTGTTAATGTCTCACTAGAGGGAAAACAATCTTAGCTTGACAATAGCAAGGCCTCCGGTACCTTAGGCGTCCTCTTTAGCATATGAAAGTCCTTCTGGAGGCCTCCCTTTTGCCATTACCTCCCCCCAACTCCATAGTATAGAACCACTCACTCTTCACAGCCCCAGTGCAGCTCTTCCTGCCCTGGGCCCTATCCCTGGGCTTTAATAAAGTCACCTTTTTGTATCAAACACGTCTCAAGAATTCTTTCTTGGCCATCGGCTCCGGATCCCCACCACTCCAAAGCCCCATCACCAGGAGCCTCCTGGCCACCTTGAGGGTGAGGGCAGCAGAACTGGGGGCTCCTGGAGCCCTGCCTGGCAAAACACCAGCATGCCAAGGCACACCAGGCAGGCCAGCACCATTGCGTGCCTCATTGGAGGCACTCAAGATCACTCACTGAAGATGACTGGCTGTGGAAGAAAGGCCAGAAGGACAAGGGGTAGAGGAGGTGGCAAACTAAAGGAAGTGATCTTTGTTTTCCCCCAAATTAAGGAGACCACGCACCTACTTGGCAATAGGAAGTGCGGATCCCATAGCAACGGTGGGAGGGCAAAACGTCCGAAGGAACGAAGCCCATCCAGGTTGAAGGAAGAAACAAGACCCTTTGTAGGCTGGCTGGTTTTTTGGTTTTGTTTTTGTTTTTTTAAGTTTATTTATTTATCAAGAAAGAGGCGGGGAGGGGCAGAGACAGAGCGAGAGAATCCCAAGCAGGCTCCACACGGTCAGTTCAGAAGGCCGGCTATTTTAAAGGCAAAGTCTGAAAACTCTTTCTATAAAATTGAATGAAAACATGAGAGAGCTGGTGATTCAGAGGGAAAAAAGCTTTAATGTGAGAATGAAAGAAAATTAAGGAAGTGCACGTAACTTGTTGTGAGAGGCGGCTATTTGGGGAGGTTCAACCTAAGACCCAGGTAGCCATCTGTTCACAAATCATGTTGTACGCAGAGCTGAAATAGCCGGGTCCTGGGGGGCAGGAAGGGGAGCCCCAGAAGCACTGCAAGGAGAATTCTGTGGTTAGGTAAGTGTCCTCGTCCATGGCAACTGCTACAACCAAAATGTGTTTCTCACGGTTCTAGAGACCGGAAATCCGAGATCACGGTGCCGGCCTGGGCCCTCAGCTGGGTTCCAGACTGCAGTGTCCCCCCCCCGTGTCCTCACAGGGCAGAAAGAGGGCTGAAGAGCTCTCCGGGGTCCCTCTAGCAAGGGCGCTAAAGCCCATTCGTGAGGGCTCCAGCCTTCTTACTTCATTACCTCTCAGAGGCCCCGCTTCCAAATAACCATCACACTGAGGGGAGGAATTTCAATATATGAACAGTGGGAGGCAGGCACGGACAGCCCACAACACTAAGTCCGGTGAGAAGAGGAGACTCAAGACAAGAAAGACAACACAGAGGACGAACCGTGAGGATGCCAAGTGCCCTCCAAGTGAGAAACGGAGCCTTAGGCATTGGTGTTGGGAACTGAGGGGACAAGCATGTGTTCAGAAGGAATCTGGCAGCGTATGAAGGGCAGCCAGCAGAGAGAACGTTGAACTGGACCACCAACGCCACAGTGTAAGCATACTGACCCGGCTATACTATACCATGGTAACTATAATATACTATCTCAGGACTATATTAACCCAACAGCATATTACAAGAAAGGTATATACTTCATAGGTTCCAGGATATGTAACTATTGGCGATTCTGAGACTCAGGGGAGATCACAAAGCAACAGGACAAGACCCTGCGGCTCATTCCACAGTCACTGTTTGCACTTCATTTTCAGATCCTCCTGGATCTCCCTGCTCTTTAAATTTAACTATTACTGGGGCGCCTAGGTGGCTCAGTCGGTTAAGCGACCGACTGCGGCTCAGGTCGTGATCTCACGGTTTGTGGGTGCGAGCCCTGAGTCGGGCTCTGTGATGACAGCTCAGAGCCTGGAGCCTGTTTCCGATTCTGTGTCTCCCTCTCTCTCTCTGACCCTCCCCCATTCATGCTCTGTCTCTCTCTGTCTCAAAAATAAAGGTTAAAAAAAAAATTTTAATTTAACTGTTACAATTGATGCCTGTCCATGCATACAATTCCTACACAGTCTCTTTCGTGGCTCCAGAAAGAGTGCGCACTTTGGGTTTTTTGGCTTCTTGGGTTTTGGGGGTTTTTTTTGTTTGTTTGTTTTTTGTTTGTTTTTTTTTTTTTACCAAGGGATGCTTTCCAACCAGCAGTCACATTATTAAAAGGGGGAAAAAAAGCCATGAGGTTAAAATCCCATTGGTTTTTTAAAACAACTGGAAAGAATCCACATACATCTGCAACCTGTTTCCAAGTGCTCGTGGAGAGCCCTGTTTGGAAATGTCCTGCCGTGACCCAGGCGGTCCTCACAGAAGAAGCTGTTTTGGATCCATGCCTGATAGGAACTTATCACAGACTGAATGAGCAAATGAAAAGGCAGTTGTGTGCCGCCCTTTTGAAGCAGTCAGCTGTGATCCTCAAGGAATAAGTGAGCAGAAGTGGAGACCACAAATTTCTAGGCTGCTCCGATCTGTAGTTTCAAGAGGAAGCCGATGTACAGCTCAGCCCTGCACGCCGTGCTTGGCGTGCTTGGCAGGGCTCTTCGTGTTAACACTGCATCGATCTTTAGATTAAAGCAAGAGCCACTCATTTCTGTTACCTTTTCTCCTTGGGATTGCAGAAACTTCAATCACAATGCGGTGTCTCCTCTTCCAAGTTTTTAACAGAATGAGTTGATTAAGCACCGTGTCGCTCCCAGCAAGGAGAGTATTACAGCTGCCCGTGCAAGATGGCAGGCGTTCCCGCTCAACATGGATGTAGGCGTAAGAAGACAGTTGAGCTAACAAAAGCTGCTGGCACTCACAGAACCTCCAGCTGCACTCAGGACACTTTTCCTATTCCACACAGGCTCCTACCACCTTCCAGGATCAGCCCCGGGGATGGGAGTTCATGGGGGCCACTGGATGCTTACAATTTACCCAGCACCATTCCTGGCCCAGAGAAGACCCTTAAAAAGTAAGTATCCCCTTGCCTCTCCCTTTCTGGAAAGAAGGATTAGGCATCAACAGCCAGCGTCTGTCCCCTATGAAAGTCCATCAGCTAAGGCTCCTTACCACCTGGAGCCTGAGAGAGACCAGGTTCCAATGAGCACCATCACCACCCTCACCAACATCACCATCCAAAGGATTTCTATTTTGACCCTTTTATTTCCATAGTTCTGTTGTTAAAACGATCTCAATCCCTTGCAGCTTAGGGATGGAGCCTCAGGAGGTGAGACGTAATTTTTGAAATCTTACACTGAATGTAATACAAGGCCACGTTCAGAAATTCCATTCTTACGCACAAGGTAATATATATTTTTGTAAAGGTCTTAAATTTTGCAAAGCGTCTTCACGCGTGTTGTCTATTTGGTCCTCGCCCAAATCCCCTGAGACATACAGAACACAAAATGCTAATCCCATTTTGCGGGCGAGGAAAGGAAGGCTTGAGAGTTCAAACCTTTGCCCGGATTCGCAGAACCCCAACCAGAGCTCAGCTCTGCGGCCACGCCCGGCTTCTTTCTGTGGTGTCAGGCTGGAATGGACAGAAAGAGAGAAGAAGGGGTGTCCCACTGCTCCGGACAAATCCACTTGTGCACCCTCACTTCCGTACATATGTAAATGTCCTGGGAACTTTCTACCATCTCCTCCAACCCTCTGTTGCTTGTCCTTCTAGAGCCCAAGAGTACAGCAGCCCTCACCAGGAGAAAGATTCCAGTTCCTTCTCTTCCAGCCTCCCAAGTCAATCTCTCATTCTCCATTTCAAAGGGTCCTTTGCAATAAGGCCTTTGAATCTTTTTATTAGGCTGCTCCAAAGCCTCTCTTTACATCTTTTGCTTTCGTATTTCCTTAAATGAGAAATTCACTAAGAAGTGAATTCTGGGTCACCCAAAGGTTAGGAGGGAGAGGGAAGGGGTATGATCAGTTCCAAATCCCAGCCTGCAATAAACTAATCAGGTTATACTCATATTCAGGAGGTCCCCCCTCCACTTAATTAAAGATTGGCTATGCAGTACCTAAACGCCCATAGGAACACAGCCCAGTGCTATTGTTGAGAAGCAAAAATAATTATTTAGAAGCAGCAATGAATTCCTTACATCTATCCGAACCCCTGTTGGTTTACAACCATAAGGTAATTTGCTTCAACTAACTTAATTTCTGTTCCCCGCTCAATTCCCTTGTGCCTTTTAACTAATGTTTTAATTCTCTTTTGCACTCTCTGTGCCACCAAATCAAAGCAAAATTTATCTTTCTTTCATTTGCCAAAGCTGAACAAATTTGGAAGGGAAAAAAATTACTAATAAAGGACAAAGGATTTTAAAGAAAATGTATTTTTCATTTCAGTGAATCAGAACAGAGTACAAAGAAGCTTAATCATTATATTAAATCAAAGGAATGTAAATCACATTATTCATATTCATAAATTGCTGACAACATGTGGCCTTTGAAAAGCTTGGGATGAGAAGCCTCTTGGCAGAAGGGGGAGGGAGGGACATACTTTGGAAGTGAGGAACCCTTGTAGCCAGGATTAATTCTTTCCCTCTATTGGGTCCTTTTTCTCACAAGGCAGCCATTTTACAATTAAATTCCAGCCTGGCTTTCAAGCCATTGGCACTGAAGCCTCTCAAGAATGGAAGACGAGGGGCACCTGGGTGGCGCAGTCGGTTAAGCGTCCGACTTCAGCCAGGTCACGAACTCGCGGTCCGTGAGTTCGAGCCCCGCGTCGGGCTCTGGGCTGATGGCTCAGAGCCTGGAGCCTGTTTCCGATTCTGTGTCTCCCTCTCTCTCTGCCCCTCCCTCGTTCATGCTCTGTCTCCCTCTGTCCCAAAAATAAATAAACGCTGAAAAAAAAAAATTAAAAAAAAAAAAAAAAGAATGGAAGACGAAAGAGATGGGTCGAGTCCTGAGCATCCAGCTGGTCTGGACAATTCTGATTGTGGGTGACCACCCTGTGTCATCTTGATGGCCCAGCTGCATAGAACATCATAGTTGCTCTCCATCGCTCAAAGATTTTTTTCATGCCAGTTAATATGAGATGAATTAATAATAACAAGGGTAAACCAAACCTTACACATTTCTAGAGGCTTCCAGAGGCATCACCTCGCCACACTGGCTCAAGGGTAGGCCATCTGTGCAGAGGTGAAGGCTCTGGAGCCCAACTACCCATGTACCAGCACTGACTGCCTCCTCCCTCTGCGCTGTGTGACATGAGGTCTGATATGTAACTTCCTCGTACTTCGGCATTGTCACCTGTAATATGGGTATGATAGTACCTAACGCATCGTGTTTGCAGTTAAATGAGGAAATGCCCCTAAAGTTCTTAGCACAGTGCTCAATAAAGAGCCATGTTCTAGGAAGTCATCACAAAAAGTGAATTCACAAACACTGAACCACTGCTCCTGGGTAGGTTTCTGCCTCTGGTAACGTTTTCATCAATCAGTCAATATACAACCGCTTTTAACAGTATGTCTAGTTAAAGACACTTTCTTTAATAGGTATTGTTGATTCATTAACATTGAACTCCCGGCCGTAAGCACTACTCACGCCTGAACGAAGCCTATCTAAGACACCTATTTTGGGGGTGCCTGGCTGGCTCAGTCAGTAGAGCACAGGACTCTTGATCTCAGGGTCATAAGTTCAAATCCCACACTGGGCAGAGAGCCTACTTTAAAAAACATTGTAAAACGCCTGTGTTCTCCATCAGGCATCACAGCCTTCTTATGCTTTGGATCACTGAAGAGCACTTCAGCACTACCTTTGGGGACCATAATAAAACTGAAGCCACAAACAAAAAGCACAAAAATGAGAAAAATGTAGGGCTCCTGGGGTGGCTCAGTCAGTTGAGCATCCGACTGCCGCTCGGCTCATGATCTCTTGGTTCATGGGTTGGAGCCCCACATCGGGCTGGCTGCTGTCAACCTGTCAGCACGAACCTGTGTCAGATCCTCTGTCCCCCTCTCACCTCCCCACCCCCACTTGTGTTCTCCCCCCCAAAAAATATTTTTTTTTAAATGAGAAAGATGTGGCACTAACTAGACAGCAGAAAGGACACTTGTTTACAGTACGAGCTAAAACAAGAAGGCTCGCTCAGCCTCATCCAGGGGTCATGTGCATCAGGGACTTACGCGTTTCCCTGCTCTGCACATACCCGTGAATGGCCGCGAAAGCACAGCAGATATGCATTTGGAGAGCTACAAATAATTTTAGTGAGTAGGCAAATTTGCAAACATGGAATCACGAATAAGGTCAGCTGCATGACAATGAACCAATCACCCAATGAAGTAAACAAAGCAGTTAATATTTACTTGTTAAAGTACAGTGTGGTTCTTAGGAAATAGAATATGATCTTTCCTGTGGCCCATATGCTGTGGTGTGGACAAATGATAAATAATAGATCTAATAAGATACACGAAGGCAATAGAGAAACCTTTGCTTTTTTAATCACCCATAGGAGAGTAGGGGTGGGTCAAGAAGGACTTTCCATCCTAGAGGGATAGAAAATGAATAGCAGATAATAGAGAATATTAAAAACCCCAGGAGAAATGCTTAGCGCTATTTTTAGCCTCCATTTTGATAACGTATTTTAAAAGGTCAACTGTGATATGGAGTTTGCATCATTTATGATGAGAAGGAGAAAAAGTGAATTGGACTGGAGAAGGAAGTATTTCAAAATTGTTTTTTAAAATGATGTGTTCACATCAGCAAAAGGCAATGACACGCACTCTGGGGTGGGCCGCTTCAAAGCTGGCAGTGAAAGGCACCTCTTTAAGAGAGGTGGCTACGGGGCGCCTGGGTGGCGCAGTCGGTTAAGCGTCCAACTTCAGCCAGGTCACGATCTCGCGGTCCGTGAGTTCGAGCCCCGCATCGGGCTCTGGGCTGATGGCTCAGAGCCTGGAACCTGTTTCCGATTCTGTGTCTCCCTCTCTCTCTGCCCCTCCCCCGTTCATGCTCTGTCTCTCTCTGTCCCAAAAATAAGTAAACGTTAAAAAAAAAAAAAATTTAAGAGAGGTGGCTTATGATTCGCAACTGAGAAATAAAATGAGCCGCTGATACTTTTGATAAAAAGAAATAATGACATAATCTTAATTGGCAAAAAAAAAAAATGGCAAGAAAAATAGAAGGTGTAATTAGCATGGCTTTGTCAAGAATAAATGGATCAGTCAACTTTTTTTAAAAATTTTTTTTTAAATGTTTATTCATTTTTGGGAGACAGAGACAGAGTGTGAGTGGAGGAAGGGCAGAGAGGGAGGGAGACACAGAATCTGAAGCACAGAATCTGAGCCATCAGCACAGAGCCTGATGCAGGGCTCGAACCCACAAACCATGAGATCATGACTTGAGCCAAAGCCAGATACTTAACCCACGGAGCCACCCAGGTGTCCCAATTATCAGTCAACTTCTGGGGAAGATTGCAGAGTAGAGGATCCTGGTCTCACCTGTCCCCTGGACACTCCCCCAAAACACCTACATCATTGTAAATAACCCAGAAAATGACCTGAAGATTGGCAGGCAGCACAGACTCCATAACTAAATGTAGAGAAGAAGTCACATCAAAGAGGGTAGGAAGGGCAGAGACATGGTCAGAAGCCAAATGGACCCACAGTACTGTCCCAGTACTGTCCGTGGGAGGGAGGGACACCATGGGCATGGAGAGGAGAGAGAAGCAGACCCCACACCATGCCACCATAGGGGACCTGCATTGGAAAGACAAATATCCATAACATTTGACTTTGAAAACAAGAGGGCCTTAACTTCACAATTTCTTACAATTAGTGGGTCTTACCACCTAGAACTTTGAAAAATCAGTGGGCTTGGCTCTGGGAGAGCCCGAGGGTGACAGGAAGCAGAGTCTCCATCCTTAAAGGGACAGCATGACAAGCAGCCCCACTGAGATACAGCCTAGAAGTAGCAGTTTGAAAAACACCTGCAGTACACAGGAGGGAAATTTGTTTACTAATCTCAGAGCATGTGCTTGAGGGGTGGGGATCTTTGGGAGACTTCTCAAAGAACAAAAGGACTGGAGGGTGCCATTTCCCTTTCCCACCGCCCCCCTTCCCCCCAGCCAGCCTGCGGGAACCAATACAGGGAACCAACATTGTCTGCCTAGCTTGCTAGCGGTATGCCCTGCCCCTGCACTCCTCTGTGGACCTGCCCCCTCCAACCTGGCCTGGGAGGAGTTTTCCCAGGCAGCCGAAGGTTCCCTACCCCAGCGGGCCACTGCAGAACCTGCTGGCACTGCACACCTCACCTTCACGTGCCCACGCCTTTGACAGTGATCCATCCAAAGTGGTGCCACAAGTGTAGTGGGTAAAGCAGCCCTGACAGGGGTCAGCACCACTCCCAAATGACTTCTGCTCCAAGATGAGGGGATCGGAAGGTCCATTCTGTCTGTTTGTTTTTTTTTTCCTTTCCTTCTAATATTAGCAGCCATTGGTATTCAATGACTACAGCCCTCGATGGTGATATTCTACCATTATTCTCTTCCTTTATTCAATGGAATGACTCTATAAAAAAACATTTCTATATGTTATTTGGTTACCACTGTTATATTTCATATCTGAAAAATATGAAAAATACTTTATTCTTTCTCTTGTCAGATTGAACGGCAATAAATTTGTTCATATATTCATATCCATGGACTCATACAGAAGTACATGGTACTTCTGATATATAGTTCACAGGTTTTTGTCTTACCTTTCTATATGTATCTCCTTTCCTCTATACCAAGACTCCTGGTTTTCAAAGATACAAGAGGTGATAGAATTAGAGTAACCCACCATTACTTATGTACTTTACCATATATTGATTACTGAACAATACCATTCTAATTCTACGATAGTTAAAACTTCTTTTGCATTTGCTTTCTCCAAACTTCCCCCATTTTATTTATATTTTATTATATCTACATTATGGGATTATATCTAACATATATAGTCATTGTGTATTATTATATTCTCTCCCATCTTAGTTCACCTTTAGTCTACAGTCTATAAGTAAATATATATTTAAATATTGCCATCAACTATTACCAGTTATGTGGTCTGTAGTCATTTTTATACTGGAAGTTTGTTTTCTAGCAGATTTCCCAGAAATGCTAGACTACAACATATTCCCTGAGTTCTTACATGTTGGTAGCATTTTTTTCTATGCCCATTGTACTGAAATAAGTTGTTTAATGTTTATTTATTTTTGAGGAGAGAGAGAGAGAAAGTGGGGAAGGGTCAGAAAGAAAGGGAGACAAGAATCTGAAGCAGGCTCCACAGCTGTCAGCACAGAGCCCAATGTGGGGCTCAAACTCACAAATCCAGAGATCATGACCTGAGCCAAAGTCAGACGCTTAACTGACTGAGCCACCCAGGTGCCCTTGTACTGAAATAAGTTTTAATTGATATAAATTATTTGGCTCATATTTTATTTCTTTGATTATATTAACTATGTCACTCCATTTTCATCTAGCAAAAGGTGCTGCTGTTGAAATTCTGATAATAATCTAATTTTTTCCTCATAAATCACTTTCTTTTTTGTCAAGATGTCAAATTTTTCCTTTATTTTTTTATTGTCACCTCAAGCAATTTTAGTAGAATATATCTTGGCATGTGTGTTTCTCTGAGTTGATATTACCAGGTATTATTCAATTGGTTTTTCAATATCTATTTCAAAACTTTTGGGAAGGGGGGGACACCTGGGTGGCTCAGTTGGTTAAGCATCTGATTTCAGCGCAGGTCATGATCTCAGGGTTCACAAGTTCGAGCCCTGTGTCAGTCTCTGTGCTGACAGCTCAGAGCCTGGAATCTGCTTCAGATCTTGTGTCTCCCTCTCTCTCTACCCCTCCTCTGCTCATTGTCTCTCTCTCTCTCAAAAATAAATAAAAAATCTTAAAAACTTTTTTTTTTAATTTCAGGAAATTTCTTCACTTACAGTTTAACATTTGCTATGTTGCCTCATTTTTGGTTTTCTTTTTCAAGGGCTCTAATTATGTGTATGTTGGACCCTCTTTGCCTATCTTCCATATTTGCCATTTTCATGGAGTCCTTTTCATCTCAATAGCTGTTTCTCTTTCATTTTTAAATTTTTCCTGTTTTTCAGTTTCCATTTACCTTAAGGTGTAATCGTTTGTGTTTCTTCTATTCTAGTCGTTTACTGACATTATGATTCTTTAGTTTCGAATACTTCCTGAGTTCTAGCATCATATTCTGAACTCTGGTTCTGATTTGTGTTGTTTTGTCATGTTTTGTATCCATTTGTTAATGTTACTCAGCTTGTTTTGAAACAGTAAGTTACAGTTTTGATCTGTTTTGTAAACATAACTTTCAGCTATGCTTTCATTGTATTTAGAGATGTTATTCTGGTTTTGCCCCTTTTTGCTCATAGCTTTGTTTCAGAATTGATCTTGATATTTCCCTGTTGTTCATTTTTATGCGAGGTTAGTTTCTTGAACTTTAAAAAGATGCATGGTTCGAGGTAGCTTTTCTAAGTTATAGAGTTTCTTTTTCTGTTGTCATCAGGTAATGTTTAAAAATATAAAGCTTGCTATTTGAGACTTCCTGGTCTATTTCTCCATCCCCCTTTTTATCTGTACATTTCTATTGTTTCTACTGCCCTTATCTCGGCTAAGTTTGATACCAACCCCAGTGATTTCTCCTCCATATCAGGTGTTGTCCTGAAACAGATGACAAATTTCAAGAATTCATACAGCCTAGACTCTTCCACCCCTTGGAGACCTCACATGAGCCCACTGCCAGAAGATGACAAAAGTTGTCCAAATTTTTTTTTGCTCTTCTCAAATTAGACTGTGAGTTTTCCAGTGAATACTTATTGGCTATTTGGGGTTTTCTTCTTCTCAGATTTACTAAGTGTTCCATTGCTTTCCTTTGCTTCCTCCTGAACAGACACTAAGTTTGGGACCTTTTGCTAGTTTCTCCCTACCCAGATGAATTTTGGAGTTCAAGAGAACACCCTGTTAGCTTTTTTTGTAAATGTTGTACCTAGGATCTTAGTTTTTTTTAATCTATTTTCTCTGTGCTAAAAATGAAATTCAAAACTATGCTGCTCTCTCCATCTTCTCAGAATGCCTTTGATAATGAATACATATCTTGACCTATAGAAAGAATCTAGACCATGACTACAAAGATCCAGGGGAATGTAAATTTCAGACGATGTTTACAATTCCCCTACACAGAGACTATTACACATGTAGGTTAAGAAGAGCAACCATGAGGTGCATGAATGTCTACACAGACACAGAAACCACCAACAGTCCCACCATCTTACACCACCAAAGCTCACCCTCTTAAAATTGAGAAAAATCTAGGGCCAATATTGGCACAGATTTCTCAAACACACACACACACACACACACACACACACACACACACACCCATACACATATGCACACATGCATACACATCTGATCTGTTGACTGCTGGTCTAACCGCTGGAGACCATCCATCAAAAAACACAGCAGAGAACAATAGAGAGATGATCCAAGTGCATGTTAACAGGTGCCCTTTTAAACATTCTGATTAGTGACAAATGAAAATCAAGGTATTCAATGAAGTGGCAGCATCTCACCTAAATCTGAGTGAATTTTGTTATGTTTTGGTATTAAAAATGTTCAATCTGATATGTTAAAAAATTGAACAACTAGAATAGCAGAGTCAAAGATTCACTTAAAAACTGCTGCAAGAGGGGCACCTGGGTGACTCAGTCAAGCTTCTGACTCCTGATTTCGGCTCAGGTTGTGGTCGCACCGTTCATGGGTTCGAGCCCCACATTGGGCTCTGGATTGACAGCACAGAGCCTGCTTGGGATTCTCTCTCTCTCTCTCTCTCTCTCTTTCTCTCTGCCCCTCCCCTGCTCTCTCTCAAAATAAATAAAGAAACTTAAAAAAAAAAGAAACAATGAATCAACATTTGTTTTAAAACTTCAAAACAAAAAGAAAAGAAAAGAAACTAAAACTGCTACAAGAGAGGCACCTGGGTGGCTCAGTAGGTTAAGCATCTGACTTTAGCTCAGGTCGTGATCTCATGGTTCGTGGGTTTGAACCCCACATCAGGTTGTCCGCTGTCAGCACGGAGCCCACTTCAGATCCTCTGTCTCCCTCTCTCTGCCTCTTCCCTGCTTTCTCTCTCTCTATCAAAAATAAATAAACATTTAATAATTAATTAATTAATTAATGCAATCTGCTACAAGAAAACAAGATAAAAAGGTATCCCTACAAACTCTCAAATACAAATGATGTGGAGACAAACCACAGATCGCTCCCAGTATCAGCACTTATGTAAGACAAAGTGGAGGGAAGGCAAGCGAGCTCTAAATAGCCCTGAAAACAGAACTCACAACCACCCACAGGTACTCATTGGAAAACAGAAAGCATGGTGGGCCCATCTGAGAACAGCTGTCAAACTAGAAGTGATTTCTGCAGAATCTAATTCATTATGGAAACTCTACAGCAAAAGCAGCCAGTTTCTTCAACATCAAAGACAAGAAAAAAAAAATGAGACAGAGAGGAAATCTATAAAGTAGAAGACATTTAAAGAGCCATATCAACCAATGAGACAGTTGGAACATGTTTTGGAATCCAATTCAAATAAACTAAAACAATTTAAAGATGGCCAGTGAACTATGAGCAATGAATGCATATTTAATTATATTAAAGAACTCGCATTGGTTTATTTAGGTGTTGTAGTAATGTTGTGGTTATGCTTTTGAAAGTAGTCCTCATTTTCTGGAAACGCATATGAAATATTTACAGATGAAATGCCATGATATTTGGAATTTACTTCAAAATCATCCTGTTGGTAGGGGATGGGTGGGAGTATAGACGAAGGAAGATTGTCCATGTAATGATCACTTTTTTAGATGTTTATTTACTTATTTTAGAGGCAGAGAGGAGAGGAGGGGCGGAGAGAGAGGAAGACAGATAATCCCAAGCAAAGCTCTGTGCTATCAGCACAAAACCCCACACTGGGCTTGAGCTCACGAACCGCAAGATCATGACCAGAGCTGAGATCAAGAGTTAGACGCTTAACCGACTGAGCCGCCCAGTTGCCCCCACGTAGTAATCACTTTTGAAGTTGATACATTGGCTTTATTGTAGTAATGTCTCTACTTCTGTATATGTTTGAAATTTTCCATAATGAAAAATCAAAGAAGAGGTTTAACAGAAAAAATATTTTAAAACTACACCTATGATGAAGGCAGCAAAGTAGTACACCAACTGAGGGGGGGGTGTGTCTTCAAGGAAGCAGGAAGACAGTCACAAACACAGGCATCTCATAGAAAGCCATGTGGACCATTCAGGGTCCCTAGGGATGCTAACTCATCTCTTGATCTTGTACAACCTAAGTCTAAAAAGAAAGAAAACGGGATGAAGATTATATTCAAAGAGGCAACTAATTAACTAGTTTTAGACACTATTAGATCCTAGAGACAGGCTCAAAGAGAAATGGAAAAGCACAGTCCAGTCATTCCAATTGGACAGTATTTTTTTTTTATTTTAGAGAGAAAGAGTGCACGGGGGAGGGCAGAGGGAGAGAAAGAAAGAGAGAGAGAGAGAGAGAGAGAGTCGTAAGCAGGCTCCACACGGAGTGCAGAGTCCAACATGAGGCTCGATCCCATGACCCTGGGATCATAAACTGAGCTAAAACCCAGAGTTAGACACTCAAGTGACTGGGCCACCCAAGTGCCCCTGGACAGTAATTTTCAAGAAAAAAAAAAACAAAACTTGTATGTGTTTATTAGCAACATACAAAGTAAGGCAGTTCAAACTGACCCTATTTATGCCAAGAAACTCAATTCAAAAGAAGTATCAGAAAGCACCAGAATTTCCTTTCAAGGCAGGTTTGTCATGGATGAAAATGAGATGGGAACGTTACACGGTACGAATGAACTCCGTGCATCAGTCATGAAAGAGCAGGAAGGAGTAAAGTCAGCCCTCGGACGGGGAGCAGAAGTTCTCATTTGAGTCCTTTCTTTTCCACCTTCTAAGTCTGTATCTTCATTTTTCTGAGCCTGAGTTTCCTGCTCTCCTACGGACGCTGAGTTGGATCCAGGACTCGGTGTAGGGATTTATGTAGGCAAGTGTGCCTTGTCAACTGTGTAGCCAGCACTTTCCATCAACCACAGGGCCTGCAGTGCTGGCACATCCAGGTGATTAATAAATTGACACCAGTGCTGGCCGGAGCTCTGGGTCATTAGAGTTTAAAGACAAATATGAGACAAGTTCTGGCATTCTGTATTGCACTTCGAATGCTGCTTCCACACGAAAGACTCAGCAATTTTCGCCAAGCATTGCAAGGCCAAGAAGAAATCAGGTTATAAATCAGCCTTTGGCCTTTTCTGGTCTTATTTTCACTCTTGTTGGAAAAATTGGTTTAAAAAAGAAAGACCATGTCCCGTAGTCTTAACACCAAAACAGATTAAAATCCCAGCTCCATCATTTCCAAGTTCAGTGACCTTGGGCAAATTACCTGACCTCTCTAACCCTTGGCACCTCACCTGAATAATGTGGATACCGATATGCCCTTCTCTGGACCGTTGTAAGGATTACATTCAAGAAAATTTTGTGAATAGGGGCGCCTGGGGGGCTAAGCGTCAGTTAAGTGGCTGACTTGGGCTCAGGTCTTGATTGCACAGTTCACAAGTACGAGCCCCGCCTTGGGCTCTGTCCTGACAGCTCGGAGCCTGGAACTTGCTTCAGATTCTGTGTCTGCCTCTCTCTCTGCCCCTCCCCCGCTCGTGCTCTGTGTGTGTGTGTGTGTGTGTGTGTGTGTGTGTGTGTGTCTCTCTCTCTCTCTCAAAAATAAATAAAAACATGAAACTTTTTTTTTTAAAGAAAATTCTGTCAATAAAGCACTTAACCAGTCCTGGAACACAATAAGTAGTTGCAGTAATAATAATAATAATAATAATAATAATAATAATAAAGTTAATATGGTGTTACTGTTATTACTATTAACAGCCATGCCAGGCAGTTTATCTGAGCTTTCTTTTCTCAAATTTGTCTCAGTCTTAGGTACACTGTAAATGTTTATAACATATTTTCACAGACAGTAATTATTTGGCCATTTGTAACCTGCGTCTATTCAGGGGTCTTCGTATCTCACTTGGTCATAATTTGAGAACTAGATACTTAAGATTTACACAGATAACAGCCTGTATATGAACAGAAACGAAGAGATACGTGCCTCTGTTTTCCCAGGCTTGGGATGCAGAAACAGATCACAAGATATTTCTCACACGCTTAAAATTGAGGAAAGCAGTTTGTTTCAATGGAATTTGATATTCAGAAGGAATACCATTTCCTTCTTTTTTTCTAAGTTTTTTTTAATGTTTCTTTTCTTTTCTTTTACGAGAGAGAGAGAGAGCATAAGCAAGGGAGGGCAGAAAGAGAGGGGGCCAGGGGTGTCTGGGTGGCTCAGTCGGTTAAGCACCGGACTTCTGCTGAGGTCACGATCTCACAGTTCGTGGGTTTGAGCCCTGCGTCGGGCTCTGTGCTGACAGCTCAGAGCCTGGAGCCTGTTTCAGATTCTGTGTCTCCCTCTTTCTCTCTGCCCCTCTCCCACTTGCACTCTCTGTCTCTCTCTCTCTCTCTCTCAAAAATAAACATTGAAAACATTTTTTTTTTAAAGAGAGGGGGACAGAGGATCTGAAGCAGACTTTGCGCTCACAGCAGCGGGCCTGATGCGGGGCTCGAACCCCCAAACCGGGAGATCATGAGCTGAGCCCAGTGGAAGCTCAACCGACTGAGCCCCCCAGCCTCCCTGAATATCACTTCCTTCTTAACGCTGCGCTAATTCTCCCATAAGGTCTCACCTCCCTCTGCCGCTCTTTATGTGACAGTCATCACAGACTTTGGCTGCTCAAGAACCGAGAGCTACATTGAGGCCTCCTCCCCTCATGTTTATGTCCTGACAACACACATCGTCGAAAACTCAGGGCTGGCTTTCAGGGGAGACCCGTAAGACCAAGCTCTGCCTCGGGGCACACAGCCTCAGATTCTCAAACTGCAAGGTCGGAGTTGGATTGTGAGAAGGAGCTGCTGTCTCCCGGCTCTCCGGGGAACCAGTTCAGTTCTGAGGAGGCTGAGGAAGGCGAGCTTGAGGAAGGCCACTTCACCCCTCACTCCTGCAAGGCTCCAATGACCCTGATCACTTTCCTCAGCGCAGCGTTTTCCAGTCTGCGGCCCGGTGTCTCTCTCGTCTCCCCGGAGGGAACCCAAGGCGCAGAACGACTACAGAATAAACGGTGCTATAGAAACATAATGTGCTTTGTTCATTTCTTTATGACAAAACAGAGTAGGGCAAAAGATAGCTCCTTTCTCTTCTGATCATGATGTTCTTTCTTCTCATTTGCAAGCAAACCAACAGGGCTCGGCAAGAATCATCTCCTCACAAATATTCTGCCCCTGAAGTCAGCTTTTGGTGCATGTCCCTAACACCGTTCAATTTAGTGGCCTGAAGGGGTCGGGTGGTCCAGGCTTGCCGTTTGCTTAAATCATCGGGGTGGGAGCTACGTGACCCCATTTCGTCTAGGCTAAATCACCCGTTCCATCACACGGGACGCTCCAGGAGAAAGTCCTATTAGGGAGGGGTTGCTGAAGAAACAACAATCGTCTTGCTTCTACTGCTCCAGTGCCTGGTGAGCTAAGATTTGTTTGGGCATGCCAGGCTCTTGAGACACTAGCACTGCATTGCCTCAAGCACAGACTTCGTGTAACGACCGCCAACCACACAGAGGTACTGTCAGGCACAGGGCAGGAAGGTACGGATGGATCCGTTTACCTGAACCCCCTGTGTTGATCTCCCCAACCCAACCCATCCCCAGCCCCAGCACACAAGGAGACAATTCATAATCCCCGCCCTAGTCACCGCTGGATTGTGGATTCCACGGTCCTCTCTCACAGGCCTTGCAGACATAATGTAACTGGGAAACTATTTACCCCTTCTAGACACACGAGGCTGTGGGTGAGGCGAGCCATCTTCTTACGTGGAAGTGAGCACTTCAGCATGACCCCAGCAGACTACGGATGGAGTAAGAGGGACAAGGGATGACTTTATCCTGCAGGCCAGATCCTGACCCAGAGCAAGTTCCTCTCTCCAAGAGAGCTGGTGCTGCTTCCTTACCCTTGCAACTTGAGAGCAAACCAAAACGGCCTACACACATGCTCACAAGGCAGCTAATTTGCTAGCAGACTATGGACAACCTCTAAATACTCCTACTCCAAATACCCATTCCTACGTAGCCACTTTCACTGAGACAACCGTTATTCACGTGGCTGGCCCTTTCATTTCCCGTAAGGAAGCGCATCTGCCCTCAACTTAATCAGGACATTCCTGAATTTCATTTTTCAAGTCTACAATTCTGAGAGTGCCAAGAAAGTTAATGGAAAATAGAGTTGTCATATTGTCATTTTAAAACAGCGTATCAGAAAGGGAGCCTCTCCGAGCTGCCGTTCCGGACTAGAGCCGAGCAAAAAGCTCACGTGACCGATCTCCACTGCTTTACCAAACAAGCCACACTCACCTTGTGCTCTGCTCAGCATACGGACTGACACCACATCATCCAACGGCACAAGGCGGGACTGGATGTTACCCGTGGATTTCTGGGCCTACAAGTTGAAAAGTCAGCATGTCAACATCCAGGCGTGCTTGTTCTCACACCTGATTGTGACCCTTGTTCTTACTATAATTATGTGACTTCATTTCGTATTAAGTACAAGTAAGAAACAGGAGTCAAAAAGGAAAGAGTTTCTGTGAAAGCATCACTGAGTGTTTTACAAAGAATCAATAAACATAGCTCTCTAAAGCAGCACCATTCAAAAAAGGTATAATGCAAAACACATGTAATTTTACATTTTCTACTGGTCACATTTAAGAGAAACAGGTCGACCATAAGAGACCCTTAAATAACAGAGAACAAACTGAGGGTTGCTGGAAGGGAGGTTGGCAGGGGGATGGGCTAGGTGGGTGACGGGCATTAAGGGGGGCACTTGGGAAGTGCACTGGGTGTTATATGGAAGTGATGAATCACTAAATTCTACTCCTGAGACCAATATTACACTAAACTTGGATTTAAATAAAATATAAATAAATAAATAAATAAATAAATAAATAAATAAATAAATAAAATTAACAGGTTATAATTAATGATTACTCTGGATATGTTAAGTTTGTAATCCACTTTTTCCTTTTCCATTTGTCGTTTTTTTGCCTCTACTGAAATATTTTTTTAGAATAAATTTCTGGGAGTAAAAAAAAAAAAGAAAAAAGTAAAGAAACAGGTGAAAATAATTATAACACCTTATTTAACCCAAAGTATCCAAGCTATTATCAGTTGACTCTTTAATGATATAAAATTATTGAGATATTTTGTATTTTTTTTTTACTGTCTTGGAAACACAATGTACATGTTGTACTTCTGGCACATTCTACTTCTGACTAGCCACACATACAGTGCCCAATAACCACTCATGGCAAGTGGACTACTGCACTGAACAGCACAACTCTAAAGAATTGCAGCTCAATTAAAAGAGACAACTACTAAAAAAAAAAAAAAAAAAAAAAAAAAAAGAGAGACAAGTACTGGGCGCCTGGGTGGCTCAGTCGGTTAAGCGGCTGACTTGGGCTCAGGTCATGATCTCACGGTCCGTGAGTTCGAGCCCCGCGTCGAGCTCTGTGCTGACAGCTCGGAGCCTGGAGCCTGCTTCCGATTCTGGGTCTCCCTATCTCTCTGCCCCTCCCTGCTCACACTCTGTCTCTCTCTCTCTCTCAAAAATAAATAAAATAAATAAATAAACTTAAAAAAAAGAGGCAACTATAATAGACTGGGAGAAACTTTCCATAGATAGTTACTGATCTCAGATTAGACTGAGTGTCCCAAGTTCTCCCTCCATATTGAAGACACTGAACTTGGAAATTAAAATTATTTCACTACGGGTATTATTCATGCAAGAAAGAAAACCAAGGACTCAAATCAGTGAAAAACATACATATAGCTTTTTTTTCTTTAGTGATTGTCTACGTGAACCTACCTTAAAAAAAAATTAAGACTTTTATTAATAGGTGCTTGCAGTTTGTTTCGTTGTTGTTTTGGGGGGGGGAAGCTAAGTTGTAAATTTTAATTACAAATTAAAAATGAGGTTCTTAAAAATCTCAACTTGGCCAGATATGAAAGAATTTAAAAACCGTTAAAGGCGTATTGAGAGAAATCAGGCTTTCTCCCCCCCCCCCCCACAAGCACATCTGTCATTACCAAAAAGAGAAGTTCTTTAGGTGAAAGTAATTTCTAAAACCCCATGCTGCATAGATAGTGCAGCTAGCTAGTTCTAGATATCTGATACATGGGTAAAGAGTAAGCATTTTAGGTCTCCCGTGTCAATCTTTCGCTCATCTCTTACTGGGATTTCGTGTTCATTTCTTCCTACCGCATGGCTAAACCGGGCGATATGCAGGAGGCCTGTGGGCTCTAGTCTGCCCGGCCCGCTCCGCCTCGCCGGGTGGAACTCTCACAGCCGGCCGGCTGCTTTGCCTCCTGGGCACTTTACAGTTCGGGGTTTTCTGGGCATCTGGGGCGCAATTGCCGGGTACCGACCTAGAGGTGGCTGCAGGCCTTGGGCCTCCTGTCCTTCATTTATCTCCACTGCGTTCCTGCACAGGCCCCTGCGGCCTGGTGGCCTGTAACTGCATACGCATTCCGCCTCACTGGCCCACGTTGCTGCCCTGCGATGGGCCCCCGCATCCCCTCTCCCTGCCCAGGAGGCTGGAAGACTGTGTGGGCAGGTGGCGCTTGGCGCAGGAGTGTCTCCGCGCAGGAAGGAAGGCACCGGGCCCGTGCACTTGGGGCCTGGCCTCGGAGAGCTCCCGAACCCCTCCTGCTCTCCCACTCTCTGTTCAGGTCCTGCTGCTGGTAACCACGCGGGGCACCTGGCCACCTGCACAGCGTCTAGAAGAGGCCCTGTGGCCTACATGTTGACTGCCTTGCCCTGGAACCCCCCAGAGTCTGACTCACTCGCCCCACTTTTTCCTTCAACCCAACCTCAGGTGTCCCCACCTCCTGCACTGCCAAGGTGCTTCCTGGGGTTGTTCTTCGTGGCAGCCTGGTGCGCCAGTACACCTTCACTGGTGGTTCTTGGGGGTGAAAATATATCTGTTTCTTCCTGTTCCCCAAACCCTCCTGTGGCAACCATCTTGTTCCCCCATGGGGGGGGGGGGGAGGGTCCCAGCTGCAGCAGCCGTGCCTCTGCCCGTCCCTCACCCAATGACAACTGGGCCCGCCCCCTGCAGCTGCCCAGACTTTCCAGGGTCCACCCACTTCTACTTTTTCCCTTAAGCAAAAAAATACTGGGAGCAATTGCATTGGATAAAGGGCTTCCACTGTACTTGAAGTGCATTCAAACATTCATTTCAACCGAATTCACAAGTATTTACCAAGCATCTATTTGTGAAACTCTTTGTCGCTACTGATCCCAAAGATTACAGAGTAGTAGGAACCATGAGAAAAATAATTGCCACAGAACAACAAAAATGTCAAAAGATAGCTCATGTTGTATTAGAGAATCAGAAAAATACTCCATGAAAAAAATGACATTTGAGCTAGGCCCCAAAGGATGAGATTTTCAATCACAGGGGAAGGAGGTATGCTCATGAACCGAGAATTCGGCATTTTTCTTTTTTCCTTTTTTCTTTAAGTTTATTTATTTACTTAGAGAGAGAGAGAGAGGGTACATGAGGGGGGAAGGGCAGAGAAAGGGAGAGAGAGAATCCCAAGCAGGCTCTGCACTGTCAGCGAGGAGCCCTATGTGTGGCTCAAACACACAAACCCCAAGATCATGACCTGAGCTGAAACTAGGGGTCTAGGCTTAACTGACTGAGCCACCCAGACGCCCCCTCGGCATTTTTCTGATAGGCAGTTTCCCTCTCAATATTGTCAGTGCTTACGGTCACATGACCAAACGATTTATAAGCTCTCTTGGAAAAGATGTAGGGATTTTAGCGGATCACATGTTCAACAAAGGCAAGGAAGGCACGCTGTCCAGGGTAGGAGAAAACCAGTGGCCAATGGTTGGTGCGCACCAGAGGTCTCCGAGGATTTTGAATCAAGAGGCAAAGGGAATTAGCATTCTTACGGGAAGGAGGGGTTTATGGGATGATTGTTCTAGCAGCTGGATGCAAATCAGATCAGAACAAGGAGAGCCT
Source organism: Herpailurus yagouaroundi (assembly GCF_014898765.1). Classification (NCBI taxonomy): domain Eukaryota; kingdom Metazoa; phylum Chordata; class Mammalia; order Carnivora; family Felidae; genus Herpailurus; species Herpailurus yagouaroundi. The sequence goes on from NW_024412470.1 coordinate 5,821,905, forward strand.
GGGGTGCCTGGGTGGCTCAATCAGTTAACACCAGCTCAGGTCATGCTCTCACAGTGAGTGAGTTCGAGCCCCGCGTCGGGCTCTGTGCTGACAGCTCGGAGCCTGGAGCCTGCTTCGGATTCTGGGTCTCCCTCTCCCTCCACCCCTCCCCCACTCACTCTCTGTCTCTCAAAAATGAATAAACATTTAAAAAAAAAAAAAAAGAACAAGGAGAGGCTAAGATCACAAACACAGGCTGGGAGTGTTGCAGTTGGGCCTTGGGCGCCTAATTTAAGGTTGAGCCCCACTTGCTACCACTGTCACCCTGGGCAAATCACTTAACCCTCTGAGCCTCAGTTTCCCATCTCACAGGAGCCTCTATAGGGATTCCATGAGACAAGGTAAGAAAAAATCCTTAGCCGACTGTGAACTCCACCCGGATTTTACGTATGAGATACTACTTGTTATCGTCATTACCGTCAGGAAGGTGTTGAATTTATCCCGAGCTTCGCTTTTGCTGGAGAAACGCATGCGGTCCGGTGGGCTAACAGTTATTGTCATTTATCAACTCCTCCTTTCAAGGACAGAAATGACAAATGGAACGCTGCACCACGGTTACTTGTACAGATAAAATATGCTCTAAACATTGATAGGACGCACACCCACCATTCTCCTCGTGGCCGGCCACCAATGTGTCAACTGTCACCAAGTGATAACAGCCCACAGCCGCCAGACACTAGATATTGATTTGTCCTGTAGTCACCAGCTATCGAAGTTGTGTACACACGCATGTGCACACACACACACGCAGAGACAGCACCTGAAAGCTGACGGCCAAGTGAATTAAATACGCTTCTCTCAGAAAAAGTATTTTCGTTTGTGAGGCCGAGAGGTTTTCATCCATTAATAAGTAGTTCTTAAATAAAACCTGATTAAATTGCTTATAAGGAGACAGAAGCACCCCAACCCCACAGAAAAGAAAATCTCATACAGAAAAGAAAATCTAGATTGAAAGAAAATTCTTTCTCATACAGAAAAGAAAATCTAGATTGAAAGAAAATTCTTTCTCATACAGAAAAGAAAATCTAGATCGGCACTGATCATATGGCTTTTCTCAAGTCCTTACGTGCCATGAGCAAGCTAACTTCCAGAGGTAGCACAGGTAAGCCATCCACCGGACGGTAAAGATACCAAGAAACAAAAGCTATATCCTCTGCACATCCAGTTGTACATACCTTTCAAGGTTGCCCGTTGTTTTTAATTATGCTGTCCAACTTTCCTCCATTAGAGTGGATAATGGAGCATGAACTGTATCTGGCAAGATCTATGGTCTAGGAGCAGGCCAGGTCCTAGCAAAATGATGAAGTAGGAAAAGTTGTATCTTTAATATCTTGGATCTCTCTTTTGGACGTCTTCCTTCCCTCGCTACCCAACCCTCGCTAACCCCCTCTGATCTCTCTTTCAGATATCCTATCTCCAATGATATCCCACAATCAAGATCATTCTCATCTGATCCTGAGTTATCCACATTAATACATCCTGTACTGTATCCCCTAAAGGACATGGCCTCTGCTCGTGAATGTTAAAAAGCATTTCCTTGGTGGTAATTTAAGGCCTGCGGCTAGCCAAAGAGGTTTGCCATACTCTTCAAATCACACTCAAGGTACTGTGCAAGGAAAGCAAAATCTATCAGAGCGCTTGGGGAACCACAAACAGCCCCGTAAGTCAAAGGAATTATTATTGTCACAATTATCTCTCTGCCTGCCTAAAGGGCCAGAGGTGTTTGGGCTGGCTTGTATTGGCATGCAAGGGAAGATGGGGCAAATCTCTTCATCCAGTTCCATGTTCAGCGACGTCATGTTGGTAGCTTAAAATCAACCATGGTGGGAGTATTTACACCATGGCAACTGGCAAATGCTACCATCGGGCCTTCCCTCTGCACCCCCCCCCCCGGGGGAACCAGGTTACCGGCATTCCCTGCATAACATCAACTGGCCCCCCCATGTCTCTCCTGCCCACTGCACCTACATCGCCTGAGATACAGGATATGAAACACATTAGTTAAATGAGCACACCCCAAGTCTATACATGTGCACACACATGCATGCGGGCACACACACATGTACTCACGCACCTGAACCTGAGTTAACATGAAAGATATGTACAAAAACAGACTGCAGCAATAAAGGACAATTTTATTTTCTATTTCACAATATTTAGTTGGTTTGCTGCCAAAGGCCTAGAATTCCTGGAAAAGCAAGTATTAACAACTGTCAGGATAAGAAGCTATTTAAGTATTGCAGAAAGGCATATTATGGTACTTTTCACTTTTAATAACCTCTTAGGAAAAAAAGCTAAGTTTTGAAATTACAAGTTGTCCAAACAAGTCCTGTTAAGCTCTCCAGTTGTACCAATAAGGTTAATGGACGCCCTGCCTAACCTTCTCCCACTCCCACCTCCAAATTGACAATCAATGCCTCTCTTCTCCACCCCTCACATTCCGGCCACTCTTCAGTTGAGCCCCAAAGAAAACATTCTGTGAAAGGTCGCCGACGACCTTCCAAATGGCAATATCCAAGCCATTTCTCAGTCCTTCTATTCCCTCTGTGACATCTGGCACTGCTATCCGTCGGGCTTGGCCTCATCCTGGCCATGCCTACTTCGTGCAGACGCATGGAACACATATGTATTGCATAAATGAACACCTATTCCATAGCCACACATACACACAAGTGCGCGCGCACACACACACATACCAGCACACCCATATCCCTCCCTAAGGACACACTCCTTAGGGCCCACCCACCGGTAGACTCCCCCTGCCTTCTGACACCACATCAGACTCTCTACTGCGATGCCCCTCTTTGCCTCTAGGAGGCAAGCTGTGCCTCAGTCCCAACTTGATGTTGAAAAACTCCTTCCTAAAATTCTCCCCTCTCCTTAACTGCCATGAGCTGCTCACCTACAGTCCAGGGTATAGACCGACCTCTCCCCTGTGTCTTCCTCTTAAAGGCACAGTTTTGGGCCTTCTGTAGTCTCTCTTCCAGAGTTTTCTCATGGAATCGCATGGTGTTGACTTTCATCTCAACACGTGCATAATTCCCAAGTGCAAATCCGGAGACCTGAATTAAATATTTGTGGGTTCTACAGACACCAAAACCTCAGTAAGTCCTACACCACACTTTTTATCTTCTCCCTCAAACGCACCGCACTCCCTGTTAAAAGCACCCACAGTTCCTCTTGCTCCAGTGAAAATTCTTGGAGGCACCTGTGATTCCCGTCTCTGCCTCCCGCAACTCCATTCCTTCCCTAACTTCTGTCCATTCAAGCTCGGAGAGCTTTCTGCACTTGATTCTCTGCATTGCCACAACCTGCTGCCATAGGTGGAGCATTTCTCAGGTGAGCCATCACAATGAATTACTAACTGACCACCCCACACGGAGACTTTCTTCCTCAGTTCACCTGCCATACTTTGTTAGACTGGTCTTTCTGATGTCACTCTTCGGTATTTCCCATTGCGACGTGCAAAACAGCCATGTCTGCCTCAAGTGATTAGCAGCCTGCCTACATCAGAGTCACCTGGGAAGGGGCGCCTAGGTGGCTCAGTCGGTTGAGCATCTCGACTCCTGACTTCAGCTCAGGTCATGATCTCACGGTTTGTGAGTTCAAGCCCTGCATCAGGCTCTGTGCTGACAGGGCGGAGCCTGCCTGAGATTCTCTCTCTCTCCCTCTCGCTCTGCCCTGCCCCCACGGGCACTCGTGCTCTCTCTCTCTCAAAATAAATAAACTTGAAAAAAAAAGAATCACCTGGGAAGCTGGCTCATAATAAAGATTCTTGAACCCCACTTCAAACCCACCGAATCAAATCAGCGGGTCCCAGAAAGCTGTATATTCAGCCAGCTCCACGGATGAGCCTTTAACCCAATTAAGTCGGAGAGCCACTGGCTTGCAGCTTCCTCCATAGGACATATAAGGACCCTCACCATCCAGTTCCTGCCCACCTTTTCATCTCTATTTTCACCAGCCCCTCCTTTATTTTCACCATCCCTTTATGCAGGCTGTTCCTTCTGCCTGGAATGTCCTCTACCCTTTTGCTGGCAAATCCCACTCGCGTTTAACCCCACGTTCACCTCTGCCATGGCGTCTGTGATGTGCTGCTTATGACCGATTCCTAGCTCCTCAGGAATTGCTCCTTCCTGATTATACTTTTATGACAGGGTATAATCTCACTGCATTAAAGTGACATTTTAGGGGTGCCTGGGTGGGTCAGTCGATTGAGTGTCTGACTTCAGCTCAAGTCATGATCTCACAGTTCGTGGGTTTGAGGCCCACATCTGGCTTTGCACTGACTGCACAGAGCCTGCTTCATATTCTGTGTCTCCCTCTCTCTCTCTGCCCCTCACCCATTCTCTCTCTCTCTCAAACATAAATGAACTTTTAAAAAGTAACATTTTAGTACCGATTTCCTTGTTAGACCAAGTACTTCTTAAAAGCAGGAACCAGATTTTACTTATCTGTTACCCCCAGTTTCTGACACATGGTAAGTACTACTCAGTAAAATGAGTTTTGAATAAATGACTGAATAAATAAATCTTGGCTTCCACCACCACAATACAAACATCAGACCCTGCAGACAGCTGCATTTAGGGGGGAAAAAACCACTTAAATCTAACCATAATGGTGCTGACAGATCCCTGATGAGCCTGAAAGTGTTATACAAGCCATCAGACCAAGAGGATGCCAAGTCTGTTCCTGAAATCCAGAGGATATCACAAGGAGACAGTTACATCTGGATCATTCCACCAATCAAGGGCATGGACATAGATTTAGCCAGTTTGTGTAACAGAGCCAATCAAAAAAAAGGCAATGGCCAGGACCTAATTACCAGACAAGTGAGTAAAGATATGTTTTAGGGGTGCCTGGGTGCTGAGTCGGTTAAGGGTCTGACTTTGGCTCAGGTCATGATCTCATGGTTGGTGAGTTCAAGCCCCGAGTCAGCCTCTGTGCTGACAGCTCAGAGCCTGGAACCTGCTTCAGATTCTCTCTCTCTCCCTAGCTTTGCCCCTCCCTCATGCGCTCTCTCTCTCTTTCCCTCTCTCTCTCTCAAACTAAATAAATAAACTTAAAAAAAGATGTTTTTAAAAGTGGATGGCAGGAACATGGCAAGGACACCAAACAAACAAACAAACAAACAAACAAAAACCCAAAAAACCCCAATGCTCTAAACGGGCCTGTCATCCATCCAACAATTGATGGCAGTGTTTGAATAACCCCCAAGTTCATGGATTTGTCCCATCCTGGGGATAAGACCAGAGGGGATATGGAGGAAAAAGTCACATGATTTCTCCTTTCCAGGAGTTTCCAGGCTAGATAGAATACCTAAATGTTGCACATGGCAATAACCCAAGAATAAAAACAAGGTAGCAGGGTGGAAACTGCAAATCCAGCTAATATGAAAACAAAGGCCAGACCTACAGAGGGAATACCCGGGAAAGAAAGAGATCAGATTTATTTGTAATCACAGAACGCTGGCCCTGGAAAGGGCCAGGGAGACGAGCTAATGCAGTGCTCTCATTTTACAAATGAAAACGAAATGCAGACTGAACGGACTTTTTTCCAAAGCCATTCAAAATAATTTATCCACCCAGGAAAGCTTCCAGGTAAAAGTGAGATAAGCCTGGAAAAAGAGAAGGAGGGCTTTTTTCACAGGGCTACTCGGGAGGAGGAAGTAACCGGTAGGCGGCAAGAAAGAAAGGAGCCTTGAGGAAGGACAAGAGACAAATGGGCAGGTCATGGGAGACAAGAGCGAAGTGTCCTGGGCTGAAGGAGAGAAGCGGTAAGAGGTGAATGTGAGGGTCAGGTGGGAGGCAGGACCAGCCCCTACGAATGGTAAGTCTGGGTCAGGGGACCCGACACGCACACGACTGTCCTGTGCGATCAGTTCCCGTGCTGTGAGAATCCATCCCCATTGGGTTATAAATTGTTGGAGCTGCAAGCACCTTGGACGACGACCAATGAACTCATCTCACAGAGAATGAGTCCAGGTTAAGAAGAAGCACCGTACATGCCTTTGGAGACCTGCTGATTCTGGTTGCAAAATCCACCTCTGTGTCTTTGAGCCGTTTATTTGAGCCTCCATTTTGTTTCCTATATGATGCAGAAATACTCATCCCAGAGTCCTTCTAAGGACTAGGTTATTATGCATCCCTAGCACTTGGCCCAGTGCTGACCCCATGACAGGAGCTCAGTGAAAGCTCCTTCCTCCCCCTTTTGCACTTAGAGTAGAACTGACTTGCCCAAGGTCACACAGCAGGTGGGGAACAGACCTGAAGAAGGAACCCTGTGCTCAGACTTGAAAGCTCCTGTCCTAAAGCAGGCTGCCCCTCCCCGGCCAGGCTTCCAGTCAAAGTACTAGAACCCTTTGGAAGAAGGTAGTTCTGGAATTTCCATAGGAGATCCTGAGAATTCGCGAGGAGAACTCCCATTTTCCCTTCTTTCTGCAGTTTGTCTCTAGTGGGGTTCCAGCCTTGGCGAGGGAACCCATCCCAAACAAACCAAAAATAATGAAGACAGCAGATCCGAGGCAGGTCCTCCATGGAAGTATGTCAGCGGGGACAGAGGAGGAAAGGTTTTGTTGGGGTTTTGGTTTTTGGTTTTTGGTTTTGTGCCAAATGCAAAAGTTATTTTGACTCCATGATTTCCTAGGGATTTTAATAATAATGGTCTGGATTACTAACACAATCCACATCTCAATATACTTAACATTTTTCACAATTTGAGGACCGGGAACAAACTATTCAGAGCCAATCACCCTTGGCCAGGCAAAGGTGCAAGGTAGACACAGAGACTGCTGAGCTCTAGGGTAATGTTGGTAAAATGTTTCAACGCTGTAGGAAGATCTGGCTTTCATCAGATATGCTTTGGGGTATTTGGGCCTGGGCACTTAAGTTTAGACAGCATGTAAACAATCAAACTTCCAAATAAAAATTTTAATTGGGGCACTTGAGTGGCTCAGTTGGGTAGGTGCCTGGCTCTTGATTTCAGCTCAGTTCATGTTCTCACAGTTCATGAGTTTGAGCCCCACGTTGGGCTCTGTACTGACAGCATGGAGACTGCTTGGGATTCTCTCTCCTCTCTCTCTCTCTCTCTCTCAAAATAAATATTTTTTAAAAAATAAAATAAAATGACATGACAGTTCAATAGGTACAGCTAATACTTTTATCAATGACCTGGGACAGTGCCATATTTTTTAAATAATGCACTGCAGTCTGTTCAAATCGATTAAGCATTTCGCATGCTCCAGGGACTATGCTGGCATTAGCACATGACAGAGGTGAATAAGATAGGTCCCAGAGCACCTGGGGGGCTCAGTCGGTTAAGCATCCAACCCTTGGTTTAGGCTCAGGTCATGATCTCACTGTTTGTGACATCAAGCCCCACACCAGGCTCCTCACTGAGAGTGAAGCCTGCTTGGGATTCTCGCTTTCCCTCTCTCTCTGCCCCTCCCCCACTCACCCTCTCTGCCTCTCTCAAAATAAATTTAAAAAACTTAAAAAAAAAATAGGTAAATAAATAAATAAAAACCTGAAATCATTAGGATAGTGTGATCACTTTATCACGCCTGTAATTGATCCTAATCCTACGCCTGTTTTAAGTGCCTCCAGGTCAGCAAAGCATGGAAACTAACTTCAAGTCAAGCAATGGTACATTCAAGACAACCGAACAATTTTACTCTCTGGATCCTTGGCCAACGGACACAGGGATACTCGTCAAGCCGAGTGTCTGTCCTATATTCCACCGAGGCCTGCTGCATCCATGTGGCATGCTCCCACACCGGGGAACCCTCTTGAAAATAAGGGAAGAGGAGTTCTAGCGGTCTGGAGGGACAGCCCCAGTCTCGCAACGGCTAAGGACGCCTTCCATAGCCAGGCAAGAGACCAGAGCCAAGAGAGGCTCACCTGGGAGCCAGCATGACCTTAGCTTCGCCACACAAGAAAATCCCAGCGTGCTATGCCAAGCAGTGGGCGGAGTGAGGGAGAAGGGTTCAGTGCGGGAGGTAATATTTGTGCCGAAGCAACATTTTAAACACCTCCACCCTGTATGGACAAGACAGCCAACACTTTCGTATAAGTAGCACCCCCTCCCCAGTAAGTCCAATATAAGCTGACTTACTCCTGCGACCCTGGCACTCCATGCTTTCTCCTCCACCCCCCTATGCCATGGATGCATTTGCGCACACATGCTCTCCCCACAGCTCCAGCCTTGCTGCCCTTATCATCTCTGGGACGTTCCAACTTCAGCGCCTTCTCCTTTAGGCTTTGCCTCTTTTTCTTTTCTCTGACTCAACACATATACAGATAACCTGTAGGTCAGGTCCTTCTTGGTTTTATCCAGTCCCTAAGATTCTAGGCCTATTCGTTCTTCATACTGCCCAGATCTTGGGGGCAGACCCATTTTCAAGGATCATGGAATCCCTTGTGTACCTAGTGGACACGTAACCTGTCATCAGGGTACATTACAGCATTTCCTGATGCCTATCTCGGCCCATTGCCCCCCAACCAGATGTGTATGTGTATGTGTGTGCATACGCGTGTGTGTGTGTGTGTGTGTGTGTGTGTGTGTGTGTGTGTGTCTGTCTGGGGGTGAATCTCAGGGGGTTGAACTGATTATGTCCCTTAGTTCATGATACACTGTCCTCGATTTGGGTCAACCTTCATTTACTTCACTATTCCTTTTTATTTCTGTTCTCCATTACCACCCCTCCATATGCAATCCTATCTGTGTGTTTAGTGTTTACCTTTTTATTTGTAAGTGTCCTTGTAAAAACATATTGCTATTTTGTACATCTGTTTTTAAGTCATTTGTCAATAGTACTGTGTTATATAAATTTCCTTTTTTTTCACTCGGCACTATGCTGTTAAGATGCATGTATGTTGGGGCACCGGGGTGGCTCGGTCGGTTGAGCCTCCGACTTTGGCTCAGGTCATGATCTCACGGTTTGTGGGCTCAAGCCCTGAGTCGGGCTCTGTGCTGATAGCTCAGAGCCTGGAGCCTGCTTCGGATTCTCTGTCTCCTTCTCTCTCTGCCCCTTGTGCTCTGTCTCTCTCTGTCTCTCAAAAATAAATAAATGTAAAAAAAAATTTCTTTTAAGAGGCATGTATGTTGTCCTGTGCACTTCTAACTCTGTCCTGGTAGGTTTCAAGGAACACCGGAGCTGGACAGAAGAAGTGGGGAAGGAGAATTCTATTCTAGAACTACTGCAGTGGGGGAAGAGAAACCTCAGAACAGAGCTGGGCTCCAGTCCAAACACAACAAGGACAAGTGGGGACTCCTATCCAAGGAGCAGGGTGGAGTCAGGGGATGGAAAATCCCTAAGAGGAAACATCAGAGACAAGGGGATTCTGCTTAAGCCGACTTGATGGGATTCTTGCTGAAGGCAGGCAGGGTGATAAGATACTGCCAGTGAGGGAAGACAAATTTGATCAGATATTGAGGGTAGGGGACCAAGTGGGCCAAAGACAGGGGCGGGGAGTGGGGCTTGGGAATTTAGAGAAGCCTGACTTGAGTTAGGTCCAGGAGAGTCATGTCGTAAGCTGCAACATGCCTACACTGCCTGATGCCCTTCGGCCCTCCCATCCTACACTCCCACCCCCGGTGTTGTGATAAATGTCATGACATGTATTTCTCTATGGATCTGGGTGAGATTTTCTTTAGGGATATATTCCCAGGAATGAAACTAGGTCCTACGAGATAGATGATATGGAGATACAGAGATGTATAGATATAGATGATATAGACATTATAAATGATACAGATGATAGATATGATGGACATGATAGATAGATATAGATATAGATATAGATATAGATATAGATATATAGACATAGATCTATAGATATAGACAGATGTATAGGCATAGATGTATAGATGTAGATATGTAGGTATAAATGTATAGGTGCAGATATGCAAATGTAGATGAGTAGGTATGGGTAGATATAGGCTGCAAATATAAATAGAGATATATTTAATTTACACACTTATTTTGACGAAGAACATGCTACGTCAGACCGAACCGACCCCTGCCACCTCCACACCCCTCACAAATTTCTAGCGTTGCATTTGCCAGAGCACCAGAATGGAAGGGGCCCCTGCTCACACATCTCATACTCAAATCATAACCAGATTTCAAGGTTAAAATAACAACTTCTCTACAAAGTTTCCCTTGAGCCACACACCCCCCCCCCCCACACACACACACACCCTACCGGCTAAAAACATTGTCCAAACTCTCAGTACTTGGTCCCTGAGGTCTGACAACCCGAAACTTTTTCAGGACACCAATCTCCATGACCCAAGTTTCCAACCCCCCTCCACACCTCTGAATGCCTGAGCCAGGATTCTGGTCACTTGGTGGTTAGAAACATGGGCTTTGAGGTCCAACAGAACTGAGGTTGCTTCTCTGCTCTCATTTACAAGTTGTGTGGACTTTAGGCAACGTAGTGAAATTAAACTCTTAGCCTTAGCTTCCCCCTGTTGATGCTGCTTGTCTTAAAGGTTTATGGAAGAACGAAGTGAAAAGTCGGAAATAAAACACTTAGCCCAGTGCCTAACATGTAATCCAAGCTCGGTAAATGGTAGTTACCATCACAACTGTTGTTCTCATCATTATCGAGCGCCCGCGTGGCACAGCCCCTTACACAGTGGACACTCAGTAATGTTCAGTGTATAAACGAGCCTCAGAAAGGCCAACCGCCTTGCCCAAGGCCATCCGGCTGGTGTCAAGGAAGCACTTGAACCCAAGCCTTCTCTATGGCTTATCTTCTCTATGGCTTGCTGGGACTTTGGGGGGAAAAATAGCTATTTATAAGGCTTAAACAGCAAGACAAGAGGGACTGTGGGAATTTTCCCATCACTTTAATTAGAGAAGTAGGAATCACATGGACAGTAATGGGATGTGTCAGTCCTCTATCTCCTGACACCCCCTCTTGGTGGTGGAGGTGGTGGTGGTGATAAAATTCTATAAGACAAAATATACATAAAGTACTTGAATCTGTGTCAATACATACCAAGTATATGAATTTCTGTGGTTATTATCACTCCCTGGGCCCACAGGCACTGAGTTTTGGCGTCTTCCCATGTAAAGCAATCACCTCTTCAGCCTAAAGAAAACCTCAATTTGAATAACTTTCCAACCCCTTCCAAATGAGACCGTTCACATTCAGTAAAACACAATCTTTGTGACCCAAAGAACTTTTGGAAGTTCATTAAAATGTTCCAAAGCCTTCATGAACTGATATCAAATGGCTTTTTGCAATCAGTATTTTCATGCTCCGGAGTGGAAGAATTGCAATCAAGATTAAACACACTCTGTTTAAAGAGAGAGAGAGAGAGAGAGAGAGAGAGAGAGAGAGAGAGAGAGAGAAAGAAAGAAAGAAAGAAAGAAAGAAAGAAAGAAAGAAAGAAAGA
>NW_024412470.1:5833359-5899524 GCF_014898765.1 Herpailurus yagouaroundi
AGAAAGAAAGAAAGAAAGAAAGAAAGAAAGAAAGAAAGAAAGAAAGAAAGAAAGAAAGGAGGGAGGGAGGGAGGGAGGGAGGGAGGGAGGAAGGAAGGAAGGAAGGAAGGAAGGAAGGAAGGAAGGAAGGAAGGAAGGAAGGAAATCTGTCTAGCTGAATAGGAAGAACGGAGGAGTCAAAGAACATGCATGGGAGTGACCAGGTTCTGCTTCCAAGAAAGGTCCAGCACGCTGGTCAATTCACTGTCCACAGGCCCTGGGCTAAGGGAGAGGCTCCCGGAGACCAGACAGGACCAAGCAGTTAATTTACCCAGAATCACCAGATCATGGATTGCAGTCAAGAAAGGAAGAGAAGTAGAATATCCAGAGGAAGTTTGAAAGAGGTGTGAATAAAAGTGTGTCTCCAAAATCAAAAGTCTAGGTGACCAGGAGTGTGTTGCCACATAAGGCTCAGTGAGGGTCAAGCGATTTGGGAGGAAAGGCCCTGAATGGACCCCAACAACTGAGGACTACTCTTGAGTGAAAGAAGGCCTACAAGAGAAGCTGGGAACATTTGTACCAACTTCAAGCTCTTCTCAAATCCTTGGAAATACAGGCTCTGTTTTCTTGTGGTGGCCAAGATCCCAAAAACTATCCATCCAGAGCACCGAAGGCTAGCTAGGAGATATGAACAAGTGACAAGGAAGGGGATGCTCAGTGTCCCACTGAGTCGCACAAGGCCAGGACTGTGTTTGACTTGAGAACGTGGACTTCTTGGGGTCCGTACGTCCTGCAGGGTGAGGGCAGCAATGACCTGAATTAGTTCACAGCAAGGGCCGGTGGGATGTTCCAGTTGAGGCGGATTGGCTGAAAAGGGGGAAGGTAGAGCATTGCCAGGCAGGCAGGCAGCACAGATCTAAGAACACTGAGCTGGTGAATTCCAGTCATGAGAAAACAGATCAGAAGCTGTCTATTCCTTGTGCTGTGTTGTTGCAGTTGCCCTGGGAGACCCACCAGGACCCACAGGTTCAGGCCACAGCCTCGGGGACATTTTAGTTTCCCCAGCAAAGTCTGGCCCCCAACCACAGCAGACAGACCTGCCTGGACTGACAGAGACCCCAACTGTAACAACGGCCTATTTTGCTTGGGACGGCAAGGCCAGGCCTGGAAGAAGGAGCTCTGAAGAGCTCCATGAAACTGTGCTCGTTCTTGCACAGGCAAACCCTACTGTAATGGGGAGTCCTCACTGGTGCCCTCCCCACTTCTGGTGAGCTGTCACCACCCACTGCAGATGGACCCACTCGCCAGGCAGCGTGGGTCCCGGGCACCAGGGGGGCGTGAACAAAGAATCCTGTTTCTCTGCTCTTTTGCCCCATGAATGCCCCGTGCATTTTTGTCTCAGAGGCTCCATTCAGGCAGAACCCTCCAGACCCACCTCCCACGGGGGTGGCATTACCAGCCCATCCATCTTAACACAATGCCTGAAGTCGGGGCACAGAAGGACTTAGACTGCACTTGAGCACCAAGCAATCGATCCAATCGTTGGTGATAAATCCAATTCAGGCATCTTAATGACTGAGAGCAGTTAAAGATACCCAGTGGCATTGCCTAGTCATGGCTATTTTAGTCCCGACTGCCTGCATTTGTGTTCAAGGTGGGGGAGGTCCTGGGTCCCACGGCTGACCTATAAGCAGAAAAAAAAAATTTTAACACCAACGGTGGCATTTTGCTCTGTTCCCCAGGTAAATGTTCATCACAGCCTCTTGCTGCCCTCAGACTTTTTGCCTAGATTGGGAGATTGGTTTCCAAAGTAAATAATGAATTTGCCTCGAGCTGGATCGGGAGGCCGGGCTGTGATTTACTGGGTAAAATGTGGGTGACCCTTCTGAAAAAGCATCAATGCCAGGTATTCTTAGCCTCTATGAAGACCATTGGGAGCTTCATGCCAGATCTGACCCCACTAGACCCCTTATGCCCCCATCTGCCTGCTTTGTTCATCCAAAGGATTCAATGATGCCCAGTGAGTCGTAAGTGGAAGGTTGGGGGGAGGAGGAAGTCATCTCGCTTTAATGGCAGGTGCTTTGGTGATGGCTGCTTCTGCCCCAAACGATGACATCACCATCATCCGGGGAGTGAAAGAAAGCACAGCTTCCTCCCTCATCACAGGATCTGTAGCGCACGTGTCCAAAGTCCCACTTTCCTCTGGTTCTGGTTCTCGTTCCCCCCACAAAGGGCAGGGTTGTGACCTGCTCTAATCCAGAGCTGATGAGAGGGATGGAGACACCATCCCTCGTAAGCCCACACCCACCCCACCCCCCCCCCCCAAGAAGGTGTGAAGCCCAGGGAGGAGCTGGCCCATGGGATTCACCGCAGACCCACACCTTATTTGCAAGAAACGGGACAGTGTGAAGTGAATGAGGACAGGAATAGATCCAGAAACGCCCCAGCCCCGGGAGGCTGGAATCACCAGCAAGAACAATCAGCCACACACCTGAATGGGAGGATCGTACATATGGTCCAGGAAATATGTTAAAGCACCTAATCCAGAGGATCGGGGACGCACCACCTGGGCAGAATCTGCTACAGTCCCGTCCTGCCTTTTGGTCCTTGCTGACCCCAAGCAAGGCACACAGAGTCTGAGCCTTGGTCTCCTCATCTGGAAAACGGGATCCCCTCATTGAGTTATGTGTGAAGTGTTTACGCACTGCCTCCTGGGTGTCACGCATTGGTTATCCGCACACAGCCAGAAGAGACAAAGTCCCAGCCCACCAGTGGCCCACGGTCTACTGGGGAAGTAGATAATAAACAAAGAAAACACATAGATCTGTGTCCGGTAGTGCTATGTTCTCTGAAGAAAGATAAAGCAGTGGTCAGAGTGACTCTCTACAGAGTGTTTCAAGAAGCCCTCTCCAAGGATGGTACGTGGCTGTGCAGGGTAAACGCGCTTCAGGGAGAAGGAAAGTCCAGACGCAAAGGCACTGAAGACAGAAATGAGGTTGGCCGGCTCAGGAGTCGAAAGATCAGTAACGCCTTCTTCACTAGGCTGTCCTAGAGGTTGAGTGAGGTTATCGGCGGCATCACTCCCTATGAAAATACGCACGATTTCACTTTTGGCAGCACTTGGGCAGACAACTCAAAGCCGAGTGCGGAGGAAAGAGAAGACTTCAGAACACGGGCTACAGCCTTCAGAATATCCAGGTAAGGTGGGAAACCTGGCGTGAAGAGGTTGGGACGTGATCAGTAACATCCCCCGTTCCAGTCGAGGCTCCGCTACCTCCAGAGATGCGACCTCAGGTAAGTCACAAATTATCTGGATCTCAGTCTGCTCATCTAATAAAATGGAGTGACCACACATCCTTAGGTAATAATGATAACCTTCACAGATTCGTACGCTATTTTGCACTGGAACTGTTCATATAGTTCACTCAGTCCTCACAACGGTACCATGAGCTACGTCTCAACTTATAGGTATTTTGAGGCTCCGAACAATGAAGCAAATTTCCCCAGGACGCACCGGAGTCTAAAAGGGAAACCAGAATAGTTAAGCTTTATATCCACCCCCACCTCCCAGCAGATCTTGATGCCCAGGCTTTCACGGGCTATGGTTGGAAAACCACTCGTCTGGTTTGATCCTTCATTTGCCACAAAAAAACTGGAGCCCAGGGACACGGTTGCTACAACAGAGCTCCAGAGGTTCCAGAAAAGGAAGGAACAGAGGGAGAAACAAATTGAACTGGTCACATGATGCGCAAGCAAGAAGAAAGGTTAAAAACCACCCTCCCAGGCTTTCCCACTCACGGGGAAGAATGGGGAGACAAAATGTGTCCAAAGAGAAGAGCTGGGGAGGGTGAGCCATGTGAGGGGGTGAACTCGGCACCTGCCACCTTGCTCCGTCTCCCACATTGAAAACATCTTGGTGGGGAGTCGTCCCACTTGAGATTATCGGGCTGGTGGATCTCAATGCAAGGCCAGGCTGAGGAGGGGAGTTCACAGTGAACAAGTAAATGTGTGCCGTTTGTAACCAGGATTTGCCTGCGTAGAGCTCTGTGCTGTTTACAAAGCACTTTCATGATCTCATCTGCATTCAGAGGCTTGCTGGGCAGGGTGCCCTGGACAGGGATGATGCTGCCCTGGAGTAATGTCAAACGTAGTCTGTGAAAGATGCAGTGCACATCCTCAGCAACACCCCAGAACAAGGAATCTGGTCCAGACAGGGTGGGCTTGGGAACACTCACCTGGCTGCAGTGAGGATCCAGTGACTGTGTCCCCTAATTGCCCACCCTTATTCTCGCAGACCGAGGCTTAGTCCTGGACACCTCCAGCCAGCCTGTTCAAACCTCTGCCCTCTGGGTTTGAACAACAGCGAACTTTATAATCCAAGGAGTTTGAAGTTAGTTGTGTTGCCCTGAAGGAGGCAGGTAGGTGTAGCCATCGGAGTGGAGGGCGGTCTTGCCATGGGCCCTGGGACCACTGTCAGGGTCTGCATAAAGGCCCCACTGACTATGAGAGACAAATTCAGGGCACAACTCCAGCCCCAGCAGGGAACAGAAAAGCAAAGAGATGTCACACTCTACAGACCACAGAGTGGACTGACAGGGAGGAGGGGAGGGGCCAGGCGAAGTATACAGGTGGCCTGCCATCTTGGCTCTTTCTGGCCTCACCCTTGATGCTTCTGCTCTCCTTCCTGCCCTGGACAGGGTAGACTGGGGCCACAGTCAGGGCCAGGGGGAGCCTGCGGTGTCCCCCTGGAGAGGGCAGGGGCAGCGGCCAGTGGCAGGACAAGAATCACTCAGAACTTGGCTTTTGGTCTCTGCCTGTGAGGTTCTCAGACTCCCCGGGTCCAATCACATGGCACCACTGGCCGCATCTGCAATCTCTTCCAGGTGTCCCTGTGCTGGTCCAAGGGCCTCAACTCTATATCTGAAACATGGCTCTAATTGCTTAACTACTCCACAACATCCTTCCCCTTCCTGCTGCTGATTAATTCTGCTCATTTTCCTCCCTTGGCAACTCAGCTGTTGTAAGAATACTCTGGAGCATTCCATCTGTCCCGGGTTTGTGGTAAATAATAGGTTGGCTCTTCAGACATGGTCATCACCCTCTGATCTCAAGGACCTTCCTTTGAATTCCAATGTGGAGTGGAGAAGTGAGGATTTCTCCCAGGGAAACCACGCCCTGGAGTCAAGGTCAGAGCTGCAAGGCCAGTTTACAAGGGAACAGGTGAACTCTTCCCAGTACTGAGGAGCAAAAGTATCTCCCCCCTTCAGGTGGGCAAATCATGAAGCAAAGTGGATCTCAGCCCTGGGTACCCACTAGAATCATCTGGTATGGTTTTTGAAAAACCAGCGTCCAGATCCCATGCCCCTCTTGACCGATTCAATTAGAATGGCTGGGATGTAGGCCTATGTGTTCATACTTAAAAAAAAAAATTTCTCCAGATAATTTCCAGATAATTATAACAGATAGGTAATTCTACTAATCTCAGCCCATACATTACTTCCTTCCCATCCCTCCATTTATTATTACACCTTACAATCCCACAGTGCAATACATAGGAATGCCACTATCATGGGATAAAATCAGGTGCTCCTCCATCGCACCTGTGCAGGGGAGGGACTGGGTTGTAGTTGGGTTTAGCTCTATCATCTCGCACGACACCTAGCATGAGATGGGTATTCAAAGCCTATTGAGTAATTCTATAAGACTGTTATATTATAACTTCATTATCACCCTCTTATTATTTATCATCATGATTTCACAGCTGAGAAAGCTGAGGCCAAGAGAAGTGTCCTTGCCCAAGACTGCACAGCCGGTAAGAACAGAGGCCAGGGGCAGAACTGAGGCCTTCTGAGTCTCGCATGATTTCCATAGTCAGCCCTCTTCATCTCATCATTCCTTGCCCAGGCCTGCCCATGGTCTCCCTTCAGGAGACCTGCTCCTGTCCTTCAGGAATATGAAGGTTTATAAGCTCTGGGCCATAGAGAAGCACTGAGGGCACCGGCCACAGCTAAGGAGCAAGGCCAGAGAGCCCCAGACGGAACAAAGAGCCCTTGCGTCTGGCCCCCGGGCTGAAATTAGATAGGAGAGAAAGCAGAGTGCCCAAATCTGGATCCTGTACTTGACCATAAATGGTTGTGGATCACAAGGATTATGGCGGTGATGGTAAGAACGAGGCATTGAAGCACCAACCTTCCGTGGATAAATCAAGCTCTCTGTTCTGTGTGGTAAGTGGGGTCACCAACAGGCAAGGATATGAACAACGTCAAAGGAAGCTCCACAGAAGGAGGCTTACAACTCATGGATCCCCTCATGGGTTCAGTGGTTCCCGATATATGGCTGCTGGACCATAATAGCATCAGTATCACCTGGGAGCTCGTGAGAAATGCACATTCTCCAGCCACCCTAGACCTCCTGGTCACTACTTCTGCTCTGGGGGTGGAGACCAGCAATCTGTGTTTTATCAGGTCTTAAAGCATTATACTGAATGAAATAAAGCAAATACAAAAGACTATGTCATCTATGGCTCCATTTATATGAATTTCTAGAAAAGGCAACTAACTAGACCAACAGAAAGAAGATCAGTGGTTTCTTGGGGCCAGGCATGGAGAGGGGAATTAACTCCAAAGACATCCAAAAGATCTTGAGTGAGGAAAGTAGTCCGTATGTTCACTGTGCTGGGGTTTACAAATGGGTATAGGATTCTAAAATTCATCAAATGTACATTTAACATAAGTGAACATTACTGTGTATAAGTAATGCAGAAAGCATAACACCTAATAGCACAGTAAACATAATGACATAAAAAAATGTAATATTTAAAAAACTGGCCAAATCAGCTCCAGAGGGGAATCTTGATGTGGAAGAAACTGGTGGGGACAAACTGACTAGGACAACCTCTAACCAGGAGCCACATTCCTAAGCCTGGGCACACATCCTTCTCCTTCCTCCCCAGTTCTGAAAGTTAGTTGAAATATGAATGACAGGAACAAAAGATTTCAAATTTCAATTATGCCAAATCAATGACTATTTGGGGTAGCCCCTGCTGTGTGTGTGTGTACGTGTGTGTGTGTGTGTGTGTGTGTGTGTGTGTGTGTGTGTGTGTGAATTCTAGCTATTCATCTTTTCTGAATGATCTCCTCATAAGTCTATGAGCGGAGGTGGCTTTAATTCAGAATATTTGATTATTAAGTATTATTGTGCTTTATGTCCAAAGGAGTTACTGTTGGAAATGTTTTTTAAGTATCAACCAAAGACACTGCAAAAAGGGATCTTGCCTTTTTCACCTTTGCTCTCTCTGCATTCACCGAAGTCTTGAATACTCTGGAGGTTTTCAATAAATGTTTAACAAATAAATAAAGACCAACCTAAATACCTAATGACCCAGGAAAGACAGCTGGGTCTGAAGAAAATCCTGTGCTGGACCTATTTCCAATGCAATCATTCATTCATTCTTCCAATGAGCCTCCCCGGTAAACAGACGAGGTGCTGAGGTTATACACATAAATAAGACAAGGCCTCCACTCTTACTGAACCCACACTTGGCACCCACATGGGATTCCCCGGGCTGAGTATCCTCACAGAAAGTACAGGGAGAGTGGCTCAGTGAATGGGTCCTGAGGAGTCCAACTCTCCAACTACATACTGCCACTGCCTTCCAGAGAGAACTTTCCAAGCATTTCCTTTTTCTCTCAAAATTAGATTCCTTTCTGATGCTCTTATAAAGCCAATGACTCCAGTAAAGCTGGAGAGAGAGAGAGAGAGAGAGAGAGACAGAGACAGAGACAGAGAGAGGAAGGAAGGAAGGAAGGAAGGAAGGAAGGAAGGAAGGAAGGAAGGAAGGAAGGAAGGAAGGAAGGAAAAAGAAAGCAAGAGACGACAAGAAAAGAGGAGCTATCCAAATCAATAATGTTTTTCCCCTCTGAGAATCTAAATGCTTCCCCCAAATACTGCAAGGAAACTGTAGGCAATGAAAAAATAGAGTCTATGTCTTGGTCTAAGAAATGTCATTCTGGAATCCACTGCCTTGGCGAGATAAGCTCTACACTGGCAAAGGACCGGAGCGTGCCAGGAAATTGAGGACGGGAGGGTATTTTCCCAAGCCGTATTAACACTTCTTCTCATGCTTTGCAGAGATTAGAACTTTTATCACAGGCTCACACGCCTAAAAAAAAAAATGTATTAAGCTGTAGTTTTTTAGGGCAGAATGGACCCAAATTGTTCCCTTTCTCGGGATGCTGTGAGATGATGCGGATGAACA
Source organism: Herpailurus yagouaroundi (assembly GCF_014898765.1). NCBI lineage: Eukaryota > Metazoa > Chordata > Mammalia > Carnivora > Felidae > Herpailurus > Herpailurus yagouaroundi. The sequence goes on from NW_024412470.1 coordinate 5,841,596, forward strand.
CTGACAGGGAAGCCAAACCCCACTAAACCAAAGCTCTCTCGAGTTACAATGGGGGCACCTTCTCACGATGGGCAAAACTCTGGATGAGGCTGGATTTACAGACATATCCATTTTAAGGAATGGGATCGAGGGGTCCCATTTGCCCTCTGCTGACCTGTCCCTGGGCAGAAGAGAAGCAACAGGCACCGAGACGACGCCAACGGAAAAAGGTAGTCCAGGAAGTCAGGTGAAGAGTGTGCTGCTCCAGGAGGTAAGAACTGGACCAAGAATCCCAGCAGGCAGGACACAGGGGCGAGCAGGGGTCAGAGAGGGTACCTGTCAAAAGGTACTAAAGGCCAAGGCCAAGATGCTGTGAAACAAGAGCATGGTGAGTTTGACGCAATCCCTCTAACTACAGCCTGGACTCACAGCCATTCTCTTCCCCAGCCCCCACCCCCGGGCCCCCTCCGCCTCCCCCTCCCCCTTCCCCCCACCTGATAGAGAGCATCCATGCTCTGGTGCAAGCAGACGATCAGCCTGAATCTTTGGGCTCTGCGTGATGACACAGCAAGGCTCTCCAGAGCAGGGACGACGTCTTAGTGTATTCTATTTCCCTAGGTCCTGGCCTGCTGGAAAGGAGGGATCCAACTGCCATGTCCAGTGCTCGCAGAACACCCATGCAGGTGAGGAAGCTAGACCACGGGGTTGCCCGTTGGCCCAAGCCATGGCAGCGATGGCAGAGACCTACGACTGCCACTTAGCCCATCTGCTGCCTGATAGAACTCCTATAAATCAGAGACCCTGTTTAGTGCTGGAACAAATGAAGCAGACTTTAACTATCTGTGAAGAACAATTAGGCATCCCAGAACAGCCCCAAGTTTCCAGATCTGATCGGGAAGAGGGGCTACCATCTGTACCTAGGACTAGAGGTTTTCCAAGCAAAAGATTAAAAACAAAAATCACAGTCAGGGTTGGCTCAATCCATGGAAGGATCTCTTATTAAGTGTGGGTCACTATGCCAGGTACGGGGGAGTTAACAAAGGAAAGGACAGGACTCAGGGTTTGTACAGGCTCAGAGTTAGTCCAGAGTGGGGAGAGATCACAACGGGCTGGGGGGGTTCAAGAGAGTCCCTGGAGAGGGGCGCCTGGGTGGCTCAGTTGGTTGAGTGTCCAGCTTCAACTCAGGTCATGATCTCGTGGTTCGAGCCCCGCGTCAGGCTCTGTGCTGACAGCTCAGAGCCTGAAGCCTGCTTCAGATTCTGTGTCTCCCTCTCTCTCTGCCCCTCCCTCTCCAAATAAATAAATACATGAATAAATACAAATAAACATTGAGAGAGAGAGAGAGAGAGAGAGAGTCAGTCCCTGGGGAAAATGAGATCTGGGATGAGCTTTTCAGGATGAGCAGAATTCTGGTCGGTAGACAGGAGGGAAGGGACAATGTCGATGCGGGAAGCCAATGTACGAGGCGGGAAGCCAAGGTACACACTGGGGAGCTACAGACAGAAGTTTGGAAGTGGAAGGAATGTCTGGAGCCCGCACATGGCAGCCTTGAAGGTCAGTCTGAGGAATTAGGACCGAGAGCTTTGTGCCAGCTAAGATTGAACCAGAAGCACACAAGTCCAAACACTGTCACCACCTGCATTTGTGTCAACATTCCTGTCCCTACATCGATAATGTGACAATTTCCAGGTTTCAGAGAACTACTAGAGTCCTTGGTTCTCCGAGCCTAGAAGCTGCATCTCGCATGGTAAAATTCAACCCGGTCCCTTTCTGGAGGGTTCTGACAGGCATCAGCCACTAGATAAAGCTTCCAGGGAAAATGGTATATTCTTAGAAATAAGTGTGTCTCTGGATAAAATGGAACATAAAAGAAAATGCTACGAAAGGAGAAGAAAGAATCCTGTATCTAGAAGAAGGAAAATAACATTATGAATTCAAATTGCACATAAGAAGATATCTACTGCTCAAAGGCAAAAGGAAGAAAGTATGACCACAGTTGTGTAAAAATTGAAACAGGCCAGGACTGAAGGGTCCACAGTTGTCAAGAGATAACCTTAGAGGGTGAAAAAAAAAATGTATTAGCTTCCTCTGACGTCCATAACGAATTATCACCGACTTTGTGGCTTAAAACAACAGAAGTTTATTCCTTCAGAGTTCTAGAAGCCGGAAGTCCAAAATCAAGGTATCGGCAGAGTCTGTCCCCCTCTGAAGGCTATGGAGGTGGGGGGGGCGGGGATTCTTCCTTGTCATTCCCAGATCAGGGTGACTCCAGGTGCTCCTTGGCCTGTGGCTACAGGACGCCAGTCTCTATCACCATCTTCACATAGGCTTCTCCCTTGGGTCTATGTCTCCCCTTCTGTATCTTTTAAGAACATTGGTCATTGGACTTAAGACCCATCTAGATAACCCAGGATGATCTCATCTCAAGTTCCTTAACTGAATTACCTCGGCAATGACACTTTTTCCAAGTAAGTTCATATTCACAAGTTCTCAGTTCTAGGGGTTAGGATATAGACATATGGGGGGGGGGGGCATCATTCAACCCACTACAGAAAATATAATTCAGTGCCTCTCTTTTATTTTCTTGGTTTAAGTTAGATTGTACTTGGCTTTGTTTCCATCAACAGAGGAGAAATATTAATGGGAAATATAATATTTTATTGCTGGCAGGCTCCTGATAGCCAGGGCACCTGCTGAAGCCTCTGAACAATATGTTGAAACATGGTTACCCTTCCAGCTCATAGAAATTTCTGGGGCGCCTGGGTGGCTCAGTTGGTTAAGCCTCTGACTTCAGCTCAGGTCATGATCTCACAGTTCTTGGGTTCGAGCGCTGCATCAGGCTCTGTGCTGACAGCTCGGAGCCTGGAGCCTGCTTCGGATTCTGTGTCTCCCTCTCTCTCTCTGCCCCTCCCCTGCTCACTCTCTCTCTCTCTCTCTCTCTCTCTCTCTCTCTCTCCCTCTCTCTCTCAAACTTAAATTTAAATTTAAGAAAAGAATTTAAAAAAGAAAGAAATTTGTGATACTTCGTTACACTCCTAATGTCCAGCAGCATCTCAGGAACTGACTGTTAAACTGTAGGCTTAGCTCAAAGGTTTACAACCGGGATTTCTAGTCTGCTTCTGGCTCCCCTTTACAATATTCTCCCCACCATTCTTTTTGATCCCTCCACCTCTTCCCCCATCCCACCCACTAGAGCCAGTATCAGAAAGGGCAGAAAGGGGGCATGGTTGTATTTCCCGCCAGGGTTTCTAGTTCCTGCTAACATCCTCAAAAGGCAATCTTTAAACTTTCATCAGCCACAGTGGCCCCCAGATACCAGTTTACAGAGGAGCTCTGGTGTGGCTTCCTAAGAGTCACCAGAGAAGCTTGTTAAAAATTCAGATTCTCAAGTCTACTGGAGATTATTACTAAACTGTGGGGTGAGGCCTATGACTACATTTTTAACAACCTCCCCAGGTAGTTTGGATGAGTATGGCGAGGTTGATGTGTTCCCGCAGTATCCAGATGTTACGAAAATCCTACAAAACAAATTGGGGGGTCTCGTGGGCCTCCAGACCTCACTCTCCCCCTTGCCTGCCTTGTCCCAGCCACAGTGCCTCTTAGTGTCTCCATGCACTCCCTCCAGTTCCTTCCTCCTCGCTGTTTCCTCTGTCCAGGACAATCTTACCTGGTTATCTGCATTTATTACCCCCTCACCTATTTCAGACCTCTGCTCCAATGTCACCTCGTAAGGGACCCTTCTCTAACTACTCTATATGGCAAGATGCACACACACAAATGTGCACTCGTGACTCCCTAGCCAATTACCCTGCTTTGCTTCTCAGAGCAATAATTAGTACCTGTTGGTTTGTATGTGTATTTATTTATATTTGTCAGTCTCACAAGAAACATAAGTTCTCTGGGAGCGGGGATACTGTTTGCTTATTAGCTTGTTTTTCATTTCTATTTTCATGCAGTTCTGGTGTCTACAACAGCACCTACAGGGTATGTATTCAAGAAAAATTTGAGGGATTAATGAATAGAAGAAAGCCTCTCCATCTACCACAAAGAGTTGGTAAAAAGCCCAACTTCTTAAAATATCTTCAGAAATTTAAATAAGATAAAATACTTTAGAAGGCTTCTAGCTTAAGAAATGGGAGGGAGAGAAGAAAGCAAGCTAGTGCTCTGTTTTCTTAACCTTAAGGAGTGGGGTCCTCCAATTCTGGCTGAGTTGTTAAACCTTCATCAGCAGAGTGAAATCGAAGGAACTCAGCTCTGAGATTCTGGAAGTTCTCAGCATATCCTGGGGGCTGTTGCTGTTCATGGAAGAAGGGCCAGGAATGAGAACCGGAGAACTGGACAAGGCCAACATGTCCATTCTCCCAAACTGACCTCTCTGCCTTCCAGAAGCATCCAGAACCTGTGGGGAAGGAGGCAGTGATATTCAGTCTTGGGATCTGGGGGCCAGTGCCAAGCCTAGAGGAAAGATTGATCTAGCTTTCAAAATGTGGAGCTAAGGCGGTCACAAAAGCAACATTCAGGGATGATGGGATGGGGGAATCAAAGAGATGCACAGACCAAGTAAAGTGTAATTCAGAGGGACCAGACAGAGAAGCAAGACCTGACTCTGGGCTGTATGAATAAAGGAATGTCAAGAGAGACCAAGCAGGTTCAAGAGTGTGGAGATGAGTAGGAACCAAAAAGGTTCCCCAGGGGCCCTGGCAGGGACCTCTCACAGGTAGGAGGGAGGTTGTTAGAGCACCAAGCAACATTATCCATTGCCAAAATGGAGCCCTGACATGTTGGTAGACAATAAGGAGCCTTCTACAATAATTTCACCTAGAAAAAAGATTTTTGGAAGCAAAGTGTGACTAAAAATGGAGGAAAAGTTTGCAAAGAAATTTAATTCTAACAATTCTAAAATGGTACATATATGGGGCGCCTGGGTGGCTCAGTCGGTTAAGCGTCCGACTCCGGCTCAGGTCACGATCTCGCGGTCCGTGAGTTCAAGCCCTGCGTCGGGCTCTGTGCTGATGGCTCAGAGCCTGGAGCCTGTTTCAGATTCTGTGTCTCCCTCTATCTCTGACCCTCCCCTGTTCATGCTCTGTCTCTCCCTGTCTCAAAAATAAATAAACGTTAAAAAAAATTTTTTTAAATGGTACATATAAATCCATATACATTGGTACTCACATTAATTGTAAAGGGACTAAATTCTCAAGAGAAATACTGTTGGACTATATTTAAAAAAAAAATCAGTTACATGCTATTTATAAGAGACCCACCAAAAAACTGAGTAAAATTAGAAAGGAAAGGATAGAAGAAGATATTTTAGGATTACTGCAAGCCTAAAGAAAGCTGGGGAACTATTGTCCTTAAGACATAAAACATCATCAGTGGCAAAGTAGGTTACCTCAAAATGAAAAAAATTTTCTATTCATAAAAAAGATAATCCTCTTTCTCCTCCCCAAAGCAGACCAGCTGGAACAAGATTTCAAGGCTAATGGTTATTGAATTTCCCCTAAATCAACTGAATCACTTATTTGCATTTATGTTGACAGAGACTAGAGTATTTTTCTTAAGAAATTGACTGCTTTTGCCAAAAATTTATATATACTCTTACTGTAAACAGAAAATGCTCTTATTGTAGATTAAACAAACTGGACCTCTTTCTACCACTAACCTTCTATCTTTAAGAAGCTAAAAACTCGACAATAACAACAACAAAGAAGCTGAAAACTGCTTTCAGACTACACATATTTCCTACTCTAGCTACTGAGTAATTATAAGACAACAGAGTCAGCATTTCAAGGCATTACTGTCTCCAGCCCGACAAAAAAGGACGCATTATGTAGACATAAAATATTATTAACACTTCTGTGGATTTTGACAAGCCTATGTGAGAAAAACCAGACACAGTCAAATTCACCAAGACCCAAGAGAACGATTAGATCCAGAGAAATCAATACAGTACGATTTTCTTTTGTGTAGTTTCTTTCATACACACTGCATGAGAGAGGTTTTTACCAAATTAAAATTTCCAAAATAGATGACAGTGTGTAATACAAATTACAAAAAACCGCTGGTGTAATGGAAAGACATTTCATGATAACTAAATTAAACCACTCAATCATAAGGTTGATCATAAAGACAGAGAGGCAAGGCAACGAGGCAGATGGTCAAAAGATAGTTCGATGAGATCGGAAACAAGAGGTGCTTCGTCACAGCTCCAGCCACAGAAGACTTCAGAGGGGCAGGCTCATTTACCGGTGTGCGAGAAGCATCTAGAGCAATTCTGGCACTTTTCTACGTCTGGCAGAATTTCCAAAGCAGCCGGGATCTGTGGAGTAGCTTGATTTTCAACAGTGGGATTCCTGAGACACAGAACTGAACATGATTTCATTTTTATAGTTTGGGGAGACTCTTTGTCGAACAATTCACAAATCAAAAAAATAAACATAAACAAAATTCAGGCCAACCACAGCATCTGTATTTTATTCAGAAGCTGTGGTTATGTTCAATCAGAGTAAACGGTACCAGTGGTGTATCTGTAGACTTAGATCCTTGGATCACTTTCCATACTCCTGTAGAAATGGAACCACTGCATTGTTACAGATTCGCTGGATGTGAAAGCCACACAATTCTCCTATGTTTACCCTGACCTTCAACTATATTATCCAAGGCAACTAAGAGCCAATCCTTTTTTGTTGTTGTTAGTTTTATTTATTTTGAGAGAGATAAAGAGACACAGAGAGAGAGAGAGAGAGAGAGAGAGACAGAGAGAGAACAAGCAGGGGGAGGGGCATGGAGAGAGGGAGAGACAGAATCCCAGACAGACTCCACACTGTCAGTACAGAGCTCAATGTGGGGCTCAATCTCACAACCGTGAGATCATGACCTGAGCTGAAACCAAGAGTCAGATGCTAAACCGACGGAGTCACCCAGGCGCCCCTTTGTAAGTATGCTTTCTCTGCCAGCAAATATTACCTTGAAAATGTTAGCAACGTATTAGAATTTTTAAACTTTCACTGACGGGAGAGTCTTCCCTGGGTCTAACAAATTTTTAGATTCTCTCTATATAATGGTCGAAAGCAATGGGTTTCCCTGGGTTTACTAAACTCTAGCCATACGTCAGTCCTTGGACAACTTCCCTGAGTCTCAGTTTCCTCAGCTATAGGGAAACAAAGGCAGTGGACGGGGGAGTAACAATAGTCCCCCAACTGAGAACTGAAAGAAGTCATCCACGTAAAATACCCACTGCAGTTCCTACGACACAAAGTTCTTCGTGCATGTCACTATCCATGCTAGCCACGGCCATCAGCAGCACCTCAGCCCTGCACCAAGCTGAGACCACTCCTCTGCATCAAGCCCCCACCGCCCCGTCTTACACAGGTGCACTTGGTGTCTTCTCCTGCAGACTGAACCATAACACCTTCTCTCAAATGTTCTCAAGTAGCTTAGCTCCTCCCCTTCTTGAGTGGCGTCCGTTCGTTGTGCATTTTTTTTAGAGGTAAAATTGCCATCCTATCTTCTTTTCGTCCAGGCAATGTCAAGCCTGCACTTTCCCTTACATTTTATTTCAGGGCCATCCTTGATCCATAATTCTAATCGAATCATAATTACACATCTTGTATGGGTTATACCTGATGTTAGATGATGTTAGATTATCTCCTGAAAATCTGTGTATAAATTACTCGCTTTTCAAATGGCAGCCATATTTTAAACATACCAGGACAGGTGGTATTTAATGTCCCCTATGGTAAATTACTTTGCAAAGCAAAGCGTTCATCTTCGATAGGATCATTCACTCCCTAATCTGTTTTATAAGACTGAATTTTTTATTTATCATACTTGCTTAAAGCATGACCTCTTTGTAGATTTTTATCACTTAATCGTATATTACACCCAGATTGTAAAGCATATTTACTTTTAAATCTCTGCCTTAATGCCTTCTCTCTATGTTAGATGCCTCCATCTCTGACCAGTAGGGGTACTAGGTAGACAACTGAGACCATTGCCATTTCAGATACAAAACCTACCATAGAAATCAGTTGAACAGGTGATTCAAAAGGTTTAGGCTATGTCTCTGTTGCTAAAAGCCAAGCTTTCAAAGAATTCTAATTCAGTCTTCAAAACACATTCCTTGGAGGACAGCCAGCACTATAATTGTGTTTAAGAGTATGCTGATTGTGTCATTTCCATCTGTTTTGCATTAATTTGAATAATGTGTACAAGTGGCCCTAACCTCACATATGTAACAATTAGGGCAATTAATTAGTATAGATGTATTCCGACTCTGTATTCCAGGCAAGACACACATGAAATGTATAACAGGGTATGAAATCTACCAAATAAATTACCTCCCAGATAAGATTCCACAAGGACATACTGTGCGATATTGTCTTTTATTCCTGGACACTGAAGTGTCCCATTAAATAATCTCACACTTCAGACAAGACTACTCTGGCCAGAGGGTTGAGATGTTGAGAGCATGCCCAATGCAGAGGCACCAGACTGGGGGTGCATGTGATTGGGGTAAAGGGGGAGAAGACCGCTGGTTCACGTAGTGGTAAGCGGGTGCTTCAGTGGGGGGTGTAGAATCTGCCACTTCCACAAGCCCAAGACTATACAACCTCAGGCCAGCCTGATAAAGGGATCTAACGTGCATTGAGTTCTAACTCTGCCCAAAGCATTTTGTTAAGCACCAGGCATGCATTATCGTCTCTGCTGATGCTCACAACACTACCTCAGGAACAGGTGCTATCATCTCCACCACTCAGAGGGGGAAACTGAGGCTCAGAAAGGTTGGTTCGCCCAATCCCACGCTCCTTGCCTTCCAGCATAGTACGTGGCATGCTGCTGACACTGTGTGACTATTTGTGGGAATGAACTGTCTCAATGCCCAGGTGCCAGATAATCTATTCATTCTTTTGAGTTTCAGGTTTAGCCTGTTTGTGAAAAGGTATCCACATTGACCTGAATGAGTGGTCAGCATTTTTCCAGGAGATAGGAAGCCCTGATAAGAGTGAGGAGTTTGCCTTGGAGATGCATCTCGCAAAAGGGCTGAAAACCAGCCTGGGCTCCGAGGCTGTGGGGCTGGTCTGCCGTTTCTTGGTCATGTGGCCTTAGGCAAGTGACTTCTCCACACTTTTTTGCCTTATTTTATTTACTTGTAAATGTGTTCAGTAATAGTGCTTCCTTTACAGGTTTGTTTCAAAGTCAAATAGTCTCAGCAGAAAGCCATCAAAATCCTAGAGGAGAAGACAGACAAAAACCTCTTTGACCTGGGCCACAGCAACTTCTGACTCAACATGTCTCTGGAGGCGAGGGAAACAAAAGCAAAAATGAACTATTGAACTATTTTATCAAGATAAAAACTTCTTCATGGCAAAGGAAATAATCAGCAAAACTAAAAGGCAACCGAAGGAACGGGAGAAGATATCTGCAAATGACATATTAGGTAAAGGGTTAGTATCCAAAATCTATAAAGAACTTCTCAAACTCAACACCTAAAATAACAAATAATCCAGTGAAGAAATGGGCAAAAGACATGAATAGACACTTTTCCAAAGAAGACATCCAGATGGCTAACAGACACAGGAAAAAATGCTCAGCGTCACTCATCATCAGGGAAATACAAGTGAAAACCACAATGAGATATCACCTCACACCTGTCAGAATGGCTAAAATGACCAATTCAGGCAACGACAGATGTTGGCAAAAATGTGAAGAAAGAGGAACCCTTTTGCACTGCTGGTGGGAATGCAAACTAGTACAGACAATCTGGAAAACAGTATGGAGGTTCCTCAAAAAACTAAAAATAGAACTACCCTGTGACCCAGCAATTGCACTACTAGGTATTTATCCAAAGAATACAGGTGTGCTAATTCAAAGGGACACGTGCAACCCAATGTTTATAGCAGCGCTATCAACAATAGCCAAAGTATGGAAAGAGCCCAAATGTCCATCAACAGATGAATGGATAAAGAAGATGTGGTGTATATGTACGATGGAGTATTGCTGGGCAACCAAAAAGAATGAAATCTTGCCTTTGCGACAATGCGGATGGAACTAGAGTGTATTACGCTAAGCAAAATTAGTCAGAGAAAGACAAATATCATATGACTTCACTCATATGTGGCATTGAAGATACAAAACAGATGAACATAAGGGAAGGGAAGTAAAACTAATATAAAAACAGGAGGGGGACCAAACATAAGAGACTTAAATATAGAGAACAAACTGAGGGTTGCTGGGAGGGGGGTTGTGGGAGGGGGGATGGGCTAAATGGGCAAGGGCCATTAAGGAGGACACTTGTTGGGATGAGCACTGGGTGTTGTATGTAGGGGGATGAATCAATGGATGCTACTCCTGAAATCATTATTGCACTACATGCTAACGAACTTGGATGTCAATCAAAAATAAATACATAAGTGAATAATTAACCAATTAATTAATTAAATAGCCTTCGAGCAGTACCCAGTTCATAATACGTGTTCAAACAAATATTAAGTATAGTTTTTCCCAAAGAGAAGGTCAAGCTAAAGTTGACTTCCAAAAACATTCTCAATTTCGAATGAAAGTAAAATTCTGATCTTCCAGTGTCTCTTTAGCTGCCAATGGAAACGGCTATAATTTACAATTTCACTAGGAAGATGGCAAAGCTGACTGTGAAATGCGGAGAGACGTCGGTGCTGGTGTGGCGGGTGCCCGCTCCCCTCCAACGTGCCCCCGCGCTGTCTCCACCGCACTCTTACCCCGCCGAGCGGCACTGTAGGTATCGCCTGCATTCACATTCTTGCTGATGTGTCCAGTATCCATCAGGGAGCCCGTTGGGACAGGCTTGCCAACAAGCATCTTTTAACCTAGCTAGTGTGCATGAGACCCTGGGCTAGGTGTGGAGATTAATACAATGAGTATGGGGACATAATTATACTTATTGAAGGCGTGTCAGGAGACTGGCAGCAAAATAGGATGCCTCTCACCCTCTCCTTCCCCTCTCCTCTTTCAGAGCTTGACTGTCACGTACACATGCACGCCCCACCAACACTACAGCCGCCGCCACCAGGAAGCCTTCCTGGCTTGATGCTAGCTGAAATTAGAAATACGTGTTCATTCATGTGGCTCTCAAATTCTGCAAATCAGAACAGGACGATGACAGGCCTTGAGAAGAACAGTTCGGGGTGTGTCTCCACCGTACCCCCCGACTGAAGCTGTGCCCCTAGGTTTCCTCATTCACCCACAAAGGCAGCTGAACCACTGACAGTGACTCCCTGTTCGACCAAACTTAAGTCAGGTGCCTCTAAGCTCCTCAGCTAGGCCTCATCCTTGGCAAAGTCCTTCTCTTTAACAAAGAGCCCAGCTAAGCACTGAGACTCCCCTCACCCTGGGCGTCCAATCAAGCTCTTCTTCTTCCACGTTGGATGTCTACGCAACTTGCTCTCAACACCTACCCACGTCCCCCTTTGTGATTTTCCATCCACTCCCCTACCCTACCAGCTCAGCCAGATCTCTACTTGTCCTGCTGTGTTCGGAGACAAGCCCACTCTCTGCCCCCAGGGCCAGAGTCTTCAACAGTGTCTTCCTTGGAGTCTGAACCATTTCTCAACATTGTCTTCACTGTGTGTTCCAGGCCCCACGCATGGTCCTGAGCGTAGACAAGGCACAGGGCTCGACTCCACCCTGTGTCTGGAGACCCCCTGGTTGGTCCACCACTTCTTGGTTGTGTGGCCTTAGGCCAGTGAGCTATCCACACTCTTTTGTCTCATCTCCTGCAGGATGCAGCCTGCCCAGCCTTCACGCTGTGACTTGAGTGGTCAAAGCCAGAAGCCGTGTGCTGGCACCCCGTGCTCTATCTTGGGCCGCTCCACGGGGTGAGGGCAGTCTGGAATCACCAGCCCAACACTCTGCTCCAAGTCACAAGTCGACCCAGTTCCAACAGAAAATAAGACAATTCAATAGAAGAATCCAAGGTAAGATTTTTCTTACCCTTCATACTTTCACATTATAACATCAAATGTGCCTGCTTTGACCCAAAAGTCCGAGGTTTGACGGCCGAACTTGCTTTAGGTAGCAGCTGTTAATATCCAAAGTAACTCAGCAGAGGTGCTTCATACACTAGGAAACAAGCGATCTTTATCACTTTTATAGTGAATTGCCACCCTATACCCTGTAACAGCCAACTCTCCTGTGTCTTAAAGCCATTTGATTTTTCATATGGAGAAAGCCAAATATCCAAAAATTCACTGCTTTCAGTGACTCTTTTCCCACTTCAAAAACTCGACCAGGGAAGAAGGGGGTGGAGCCTAGACGCAAGAGTCTGGTTGGCAAAAGATGTAGGATCTGTGGTGTGCTGTCCCTCCCCAGGCCACCGCTGTCACTAACTCCGCATGATGAATCCCATTACCTTAAGGGGTAAGAATTCAGCTTTACGGAATAGATTTCACATTGGTTCCCATCCATGCCTGCACAGGATGGAGCTTCGGTTATATCCAGAGGCCCCAGGGACAGGAGTCAAAGGGAAGGTTCAGGGAAATGTGCATTAGCCCCCAGCCTGAGCCCAGAGGCCCAGGAACTCTGGGGCCTCTGGCAACTTGGGCAAGGAGAGAGGGGTCTGATTCTTGCATTCATCTGGGTGTAACCTGCAGCCAGGACATGAGGGGGGCTGGCGGGAGATGGGACTCTCAAAGGCCATTCTCCATCAGGTGTCAGACCCCACATGGCCAGGCATCTGGCCCCCATGACCTTTGCCCTGTTACATCCCCCTTGGCTTCACCCACTCCCACCTCCCAAGAAACGTGAGTCAATGTCCCCTTTGGCTAGACATCAACTACCCTGCTGTGTCCAGGGGGACATCCCCCTGCCTTCTACTCTATTTCCTCTCGGGGGGCAGGTTGGGGGGCGAATTTCGACCACAGCCTGTGTCACAGGAAAACACACACTTCATCGACAGAGATTTCGCAGCTGAAAACCCCTACTGTGTACCGTGGTGAGCACCCCCCTGGCAGGGTCATCTGGACGCTGAGTGGTCCACCGGGCTCTGTCAGCAGAGGCACTCGGACCCCACCTGCAACACCCCCCCCCCCGTTCTTTGTCTTTTTTTTTAATTTTTTTTTCAACGTTTTTATTTATTTTTGGGACAGAGAGAGACAGAGCATGAACGGGGGAGGGGCAGAGAGAGAGGGAGACACAGAATCGGAAGCAGGCTCCAGGCTCTGAGCCATCAGCCCAGAGCCCGACGCGGGGCTCGAACTCACGGACCGCGAGATCGTGACCTGGCTGAAGTCGGACGCTTAACCGACTGCGCCACCCAGGCGCCCCAACCCCCCCCCCTTTTCTGACACAAGTGCTGGGTCACCCCCACATCACTGCTCGGTCTGTGTGACATAGAGCATTTTATCCAGGAGCTTAGGATCCTCCTCTTGAATCAGAAATTCATTTTCTTATAGGATTTTCCCCCTGACAGTGGTCTATAACCTCATCCCTTTAGAATATTTGGGCTGTGGCCAGAGTTCAGAGTATCCCGGGGACTGAGCTCTGTGTCTTTGCCCAAAGGGAGGCACCTCCTTGTATACACATGTCCAGCCTGGTACTCCGGGAGTGTCAGAAACTCTCAAAGCCGGTGGAAGTCTGTTTCTGCTTGTTGCTAACGATTCAGCCTTTGTGAGCCTCAGTTTCCACATCTGTAAGGTGGGGATAATGTCACTTTACAGGGCTGCTTGGTAATCAAAAGCAAGATCATATGGGAAGGCAGCTGGCATAGTCCAGACGCGCCATAGATATCCAGTAAATGTTACTTGACTCAGAACCCTGTTTCCTGGCCATCAGAGTGTGATTGGAGAGCCCCCAATGGAGCATGTCGTGGGGACACTGATAGGCTCTCTAGTGCCATCAGCTTATACACAGTAGGCTGTGAGCAGTTTCATAAATTTCCCTGGGACTTTATGTTTCAATCTTTCTGCATCATTCTTGTTTATTTTTAGCCAACGTCACATGTTTAGGAGAAAAGCACTGGGTGAAAATTTTCATTAAATTTATTTCATTACGACCCAGATCAGGAGCATCCCAAGTAGGAAAGGATGGTTTCATTGGAGCCTTTGTGACTTTAGGCTCCAACCTGAGTAGTAGCCTTTTTACATATTATCACAGGCACCTTCCATTTACACAGAAAGGCAAGCCCCCAAAGGCAACAGAAGCTTTCCTCCATTACCCATGTGCCTCACATATGCACATAAGCACACATTTATTTTTATATCTGTGCTTACAATGTTATGACTTCAGTATGTGTGATTCTCTCATTCAAGATAAAAGTTGCGGGTTTGAAATGGTTTGAAAACCAGGGCACTTGCTTTCTGAGGGCCCTGTGGCCACACCGGTGGGCGGGGAGACCGTTGGGAGGCTCCACCCCAAGCTGACTCTGCTCCTGGGTCCCCTGGCAGACGGAACCCTGGGGCTCATGCTGGATTTGGGTCATGGGTGATCGATCAGTCCTCCCGGGGGGGGGGGGGGGGCTGCACACCGCACCCTGGGGACCGCATTTGCCTGTGTGCTTCACGGTTAAATTCAAACATCAGTGAGATGTGATGAGCATGACCTGGGCCACTGAGCCAGGAGGTTATCCAAGATCCCCAAGTGAGTTTGCCCACATAGCGGGAGGGGGAGGTCTGAGGGTAGACCCTTCGGGACCAGCTCCTGGGCTTCCTCCCTCCCTTTCCGGAGCCCTCTTGGAAAAGGCTTTTCATAACATGGGGCTTAAAATATGTATAGGATTTGGATCGTTGCAAGGAGCGGGGAAAGCGTTCCATGCTGAGTTTCAAAAGCGCAGTTTGATAATTCAATGCCTGATAATTAATTTACATGCTCACCTTTACTGCCCAACAAAAACTGGGAAAGAGGATCCTAGAGGGGAGGGGAGAGTCTACCTCCTACAAGTCTTCTCTGCTCCCCAAAGCACCCAGCTCAGGGCTGGACACACAGCGAGTTCCTAATAAACATTATCAATTATTGCTCTGCACTTCACCATGTGGGACACATGTACACACAGAAGATGGGAATTTTGCAATTTTCCATAAAGGGGGCTTAGTTGGGGGCGCCTGGGTAGCTCAGCCGGTTGGGCATCTGACTTCGGCTCAGGTCATGATCTCACCATAAGTGAGTTCGAGCCCTGCATCAGGCTCACTGTTGTCAGGGCAGAGCCTGCTTCAGATTCTCTGTCCCCCTCTCTTACTCTGTTCCTCCCCTGCTTGTGCTCGCTCTCTCGCTCTCTCGCTCGCTCTCTCTCTCCCTATCTCTCAAAATAAGTAAACATTAAAAAATGGATAATGATTTTTTAAAAAAGAGTCCTTCGTTGTTATATCGAATAAGCAATGTGAACATACTGAAATGTAAGAGAATCAAATTATGTCCTGATTGCCGCCTGTTCTCAAATGGAAAACCAGCAAAAAAAAAGAGGATGCCTCATCTTAAATCCACCATCAAAGGCACAACGTTTCTCTATTTTCCAAGCTCCACTCAAAAGTTACAGTCCAGGATGGATGAGTGTATTCAGACGGTGTCAGAACAAAACTGAAGGACATCAGCCACCAAGACTGAGCCTGGTGAACTGTATCTGGAAGAATTTGCTGTTTGGGGTGGTGTGGGGGTACGGGGGGGGGTATCCCATGTTATTAAGGTGGGGGTCGTTTTGCATGGAAATCAGATCACCTAATGCCTTCAGCTTTCAGGTCTTGTCTGGTATGCATTGTCCCTAACACATGGTGCCCCTTCCTCCTTACAACAGTGAGTTTCGAAAATGCTCCGTAAATTAATAATAATATCTGCCCACCGTTGAGTACTTGATTCTGTGCCTATCACGATTCTAACATTTTAAGTGCGTTTCCTCGTGTGAGCTTTCCGGCAGCCCTCGGAGGCAGATGTCATTAGACCCAGTCTGTAGATTCAGAAACCCAGGCATCGCGCAGACAAGCAGTTGGCCCAGTTTTGCCCTTTCGGGGCCCACCTCACCGAGCTCATTCTGCTCTCGGCCCATGTGGACACAGCCGGAGGGCCCACAAGCCAGTGAAAAAGAGAGAAAAGCCTTGACTGCATCCCCCTGACTTCACTCTTCGTTTTCATGAGAATTCAAACAGAAAGTAGGGAGTTTGAGAATTAAGCCTGGGCTTAATCCCTCCGCAGGGAGCCGTCAGGTTAACCAGACAGCTTTGAACTTTTCCCGTGTTCACTGCAGGTTCAGGCTGGACTCTTGCCGTTTAGTGCGAAAGTTCTCAAAGTGTGGTCCTGGGGCCGGCAGCAACAGCGTCACCTGGGAACTTATTAAAAATGCACATTCCTGGGCCGCCCGGGGGCTCAGTCGGTTGGGCGTCAGAATCTCGATCTCAGCTCAGGACATGATCTCACTGTTTGCGGGTTCAAGCCCCATGTTGTGCTCTTCGCTGACAGCACAGAGCCTGCTTGGGAGTCTCTCTCTCCCCCCCCCCCCTCTCTGCCCCTCCCCCATTCGAGCGCACGCACTCTCTCTCTCTCTCTCTCTCTCTCTCTCTCTCTCTTAAAATAGATAAACTTAAAAAAAATTTCACACTCCTGGGGCCTCCTCAGACCTCCTGAATCAGGAGGTAGAGCCCAGCAACCTGGGTTTTTAAAACACTCCAGGGGATTCTGACCCACGCCAAATTTGCAGAACCTCTGGGTAGCATAATAACACATTGACCCAGAAAGGAGTTAGCAATGAAGAAAGTGAAAATACTTGTCAATTTCGTATTTGGAACCACAATTTCCTAATATAAAACTGGACAGAGAATTTGGAGGGTTTCTAACTCAAACCACTCGTTTTATACTTGGGAAAACTGAACGAAGCCCAGAGAGGGAGAGCATGCCATTCCTCGTCACACAGCAAGGTCATGCCAGAGCCTCATGCCCAAACCCAGACCCCCTGCCCCCCGATTCTGAGTCATCTTCCACAATTGAGCTTCCCTTCCAATTTCTAACTACACCGTCCTCAACTGTTCCTTCTCCCAAGTCTGTGTTTAGAGGTTGTCTAATAGTCTATTCACGGAAAATGGAACTTTCTTATTCTGAACATAAATTAAAGCACACTTTCTTTATATTTCTATTCTGCATCAATATTTATATACTCACTATCTTTAAAGCAATTTATCAAACATTTTATTTAAATTGGTATAATAATTTTACTCCCTCTTTTATCTCATGGCTGGGCTAGAATTGAAGGTGTTACATTTTTAGGTTCTTATTATGCATGTGCATAACATTTTCTGAAAAACTCAGAACTGTGTTTCTTCATCTCTCTGACAGATAATCATCTCCAATTGCTCTAATCATGATGTGCTCGGCAACGCTGTTGGACTCTCTTTGCTGAGCTGTGGGAAGCCATTTTT
Source organism: Herpailurus yagouaroundi (assembly GCF_014898765.1). NCBI lineage: Eukaryota > Metazoa > Chordata > Mammalia > Carnivora > Felidae > Herpailurus > Herpailurus yagouaroundi. Next base: position 5,858,941 of record NW_024412470.1, read on the forward strand.
CTAAAACTCTGCACCCTTATAATCAAATCTACTTTTTCCCACTCCCATATAGCAAACCAGATGGCCAAATGAAAATCCAGTCCAAGTCATCGGTTTGCAAAAACAACTAGGTAATTGCCATTCAAGGGAATGGGCAGTTGTCAGAATTTTAATATTTCCACCCAAATATTTGGAATCTCATTGGTGAGCCATTTGCTGAGTTGTTTGTGCTTAGTACCCTATTTCTCACTTTTCTTGCTAAGTGTTTGAAAAACCAGCCCGTTTAGAGGTCATCTTGACCACAGCCAATGCCCCGGAACACAGAGAGCTGGGCGCCCTCCCACTCAGGTAGGAGACATGGTCATGACTCTTTAGCAAGGACCCTCGAGCTTCATCTCACAGAGGCCACCAGCTTTTCTTTTCAACCTATTTTAAACTATCTTCATTTCAAAAAAAAAAAGCAATTAAGTACCTGTTACCCAACTTTTTAGGAGGGAATCATGGATAACCACAGAGAATTAAAATAACGTGTTATGAATTCACGCCATAAGAGCTTGGGATCCAAAACCAGTGGTAACAATATGGACATTAGACCATGCACTGGAACAAGTAATGAAGGAGGAGGTAGGAAAGAAGGCTAACTTCTTCTGCTTGTGGACATTTGGACTTTCAGAGCCCTTGATGGACAGTGGAAGACATGAAGGAGGGAAGGAGAGATGGAAATAGGATTTGGGAGCTGGAAGGGAAGGACAAGAGGTCCACGCAGGAGCTGAGGTGCCATCAGCCAGACAGCCCCTGGTCCTGTGCCACTGGGCATCCAGGGATGAAACAGGTGTGAGGACACAGGGGGAGAGGACAAGGATGTGGCCCAGAAAGCTGCTGTACTAAAGCACGGTTGGTCACTCCTGTTCGTGAGCCTGAGGTTTCCTGACACCGAATTCACATGCCGTCCTTAGGACAAGTAAGAAGAGAAGCAATTCCTAGAACCAGCTCCACTAACACAATGATTAAGAACAATCTGTGAGTTGGGGTTCCTGGGTGGCTCAGTGGGTTAAGCGTAGCATCTGACTCCTGATTTCAGCCCAGGTCATGATCTCACGGTTCGTGAGATCAAGCCCCACGTCAGCCTCTGAGCTAACAGCACAGAGCCTGCTTGGGATTCTCTCTCTCTCTCTCTCTCTCTCTCTCTCTGAAAATAAATAAATAAACTTAAAAAAAAAAAAGAGCCATCTGTGAGTTAAAACCCCTAGAATCTTTATGCCAGTTTAAAGCCAGTGAGCTTAAAACCTGGTCTTATGAAGAATATCCAGGGAACTTTTAAAAATACAAAATACTGAGTCCAACACAGACATTCCTGGTCAGGGTTGATTACAAGACCATGTGTTTTAGAAGAAGTGGATGTTTATGGGACACCCGGGTGGCTCGGTCGGTTGAGCGTCCGACTTCGGCTCAGGTCATGATCTCACAGTTTGTGAGTTCGAGCCCCACATCGGGCTCTGTGCTGACAGCTCAGACCCTGGAGCCTCCTTCGGATTCTGTGTCTCCCTCTCTCTCTCTGCTCCTCCCCTGCTCACACTCTGTCTCTCTCTCAAAAATAAATAAAGATTAAAAAAAAATTTTTTTTTAAAAGAAGAGGATGTGGATGCACATTTAGTGGTCTGTGCCATGCAACTTAAAAAATATATTGCAATTTTGAAATTATTGAGGTGCATTGTCAAAAATGGTGGCAAATTCTGACTCTCCCTCTTCATTAGGTCAGCCACACTTCTGCCTCCAGGCTTCTCAAAGGCTTTCCATCTACTGGTTAATACAGGAGGAGAAAAGTATGTGTGGAGAAACCCCACACCTCCCCGACATTGCTACTGAAAAAAAAGAAAAGAAAAAATACACCACCAGAAGAGAAACAAAAATGTCTTCATTTCAATGAAGGAAGGATCAGGGATCAGAGCAAATTATTAATAATCGACATGAAAGTCAAGGCTTCACCCCGACCAAGGGATTCTAGTGTGGGCCACCAATAGTGCCCTGATCCCCTGCTGAGAGCATTGTTCTGGAAGACAGAGCCATGAATCAAATATATATCAATATCTCTTACGAACCATGCAAGGAATGTCAGGGCAAATGCATCATCCGTGCCCAGTGCCCAAAAAGGGCCCTGTCTTCCCTGCTAGCCTGAGCCTGACTCATATCCCACATACTGGGTGCCTGGAGAATTAGGGTTTTGAGAAGTGAGTCAAAGGCTCCAGATGCCCACATATTATTTCCATTGTAAGACAGGACACTCATCATTAGACTATCTTCCAAAAGAACTGGGTTGGTCAGTTGTTCATTTCGGTATCTATGATCTAAATCACAATCATTTTTAGAAAGTGTATAAGCGGCCTATTAAAAAGTCAACCTCCAAAGTCATAATGGATTTAAAACTTCCGGTGTTGAACAGGTGCTCAGAAAATGAATCTAGAGCAAGAACAAACGAACTGAAAAAACCATTTTAATCACCCCCAGGCTATTGTTATTCAACACACTGCTGCAATATGACCCCCGGGAGAATGAGGTTTGCTTTTTTCTTTAAAGAAGACAACAGAGGCCAGGAAGAGCAGGCAAAAGGAGGTCACTAAATTATTGGTCATACCGATTATCCATCATCATCAGTGAGTGTTGATTACACAGACAGTCGGATTAGCACAGTATGCGGAACTATTCTCTGCTTTCTTAGCCTTATGTGTCTGGGCTTGAGGTCGTGAACCATGGATGACCCTTTTCTACCAGAAAAATGCCCATGAAGCACAGCTCTGATCACCTCTCTTTTGCTCAAAACTCCCCGTTGTCTTCCCCTTGAAGACCAGAACCTCTGTCCTGGTGTGCAAGTTCCTCCATCCTTCCCTAACCCCACTCCACTTTTCTGCTTCGTGCGCTGTGCTCTAGCTTCTTGGCCCTCCTTACTGCTGCCCGCACAAGCTCCAGGATTTCTCCCCTGACCCTTTGCCTTTTCTATTTTCTAAGCCTGGGAAGCCTCATGCTCCACCCCTCATAAACCTCACCCACTTCTAACGCCACCTTCTCCACTGTGTCTCCCGTTCCACCCCGACTCTGCCTATGCAGACTGAAAACTAAATATTCACATGGTCCCCTGTCTCCTTCCTCTTTCTATAGGACACATCCCTTTTCCACTGTATTCTTCTTATCTTGTTTCACTTACTAGACAATGGTCTGCGGGGGGGGGCTGGTTGTGTTGGTTTTGTCTTTGTACCGGGTCTTCTGTGCTTCTGGGGCCTTAGTGCGTGTCTAATATGCATTTGTGGGTAGAAGGAAAGGAAGAAGAAAGAGAAGGAAGGAAGGAAGTGTAGAAAGATGACACGAAGGGAAGGGAGGAAGGAATTCAGTTCGCACCAGCACAGCCAGTGTTTAGGAAAGTTGTGTGTGTGTCTAGAACTTCCTATAGCTACTGTCTCGCATCCTATTTTTTGCCTCAGTCACCTATACCCGAGCTTTCTCCCCACCCCTCCACTGAAATGTTCTTGCTAAAGGCTGTCCACAAAGCCCCTCTTACCAAGCCTGGCACTCGCCTCTCCGGCCACCTTACTCAACTAACTTGCGACTTTTAACACCTCCCTCACGCTTTTCTTGAAAATGTTGGAAATCTACACTTGATTCCTGTGATGCCTTCACTCTTGCTTTTCCCTGTATCTCTTTTACCCCCTTGCATCTCAAGCCCCCGTACTGTATTCATTTCCTCCAGCCATCCTTTAAATACTGGTGATTTCCGGTGTTCTTCATCTTCCCTTTCTGTTTTCATGCTACACACTCTCTGGTTAAACTTATTCATCCCCCTAGCTTCAGATTAGTTCCCCTCTGTTGATAATTCCCAATCTAAATTTCTTGGCCTCCCTCCCCTCCTGAATTCCATCCAGAATTATGTGGCCAACCTCCTACTGGACATCTCCCCACAAGAGCTACCTTAAATTCAACACTTCTGAACCAGAACATTCCATGCCCCCCCCCCCGACGGGGGGGTTGTTCATCCGGTATTTTTATGTCAACTAATAATGCCCCACACTTGGGGTGCCTGTGTGGTTCAGTTGGTTAAAGGTGTCCAACTTCGGCTCAGGTCATGATCTCACGGCTGGTGAGTTTGAGCCCCACATCGAGCTCTGTGCTGACAGCTCAGAGCCTGGAGCCTGCTTCAGACTCTGTGTCTCCCTCTCTCTCTGACCCTCCCCTGCTCGTGCTCTGTTTCTCTCTCAAAAATAAATAAACATTAAAATTTTTTTAAAAAATAATAATACCCCACACTTAACCAGCCCACAAGGCCAGAAAGAAAAGAATCTTTTGAAAGCCACCTCTATTTAGCACATCCAGTCACTGAAGTTCCTTAATGTTTTCCACATCCTCGTATCACCGTCTCCCTTGGTGCAGAACATTATTCCTTCACATCTAGGTCGCCACAAAAACTTCCTGAGAGGTTTACCTGTCTTCGGTCTTCGTCATCCTCTAAACTTCAGCCAACTCAGCTACCTTCCTGAACTGTAAATATGTTCGTTTCACACCCTTCTTATAACCCCACAATAGTATACCATTGTCTTCAGGACAAAACCCAAACTCCTTAACTTCATGTGTATAAGTTCATCTTACTTTCTCTTTGCTGGTCCATGCAATGTCCAACAGCCATGGCGTTTCGTGTCGAAATCCCTGTCAGGGAGTGGAGTCAGGGACTGATGATCGTCCTAGCTCTCATTCTTGCAGAACTCCCACAAAAAAAAACCTAAGTGGAAGGTGTTATTTTCTCTTTCCTGACAAATAATAAACTACCCATCTCATATGAAGGAAGGCTATTCTACCAGTTATCCCACCTGCCTCCTTGTTGACTCTTTTATCTTGGACTTTGGATGCAAACATTTGAGTTCATTGTATTCCCCCAACCTCAAAGCCCCTCCCCCTCATGAAACAATAAACCTTGATTTATTATCCTAAGAGCTGGCAACTCTCCTGAGTCTGACCTAAGTCACAAGCCTCCTATCACCAGCTGTAAATGGCCCTGCGAGTGAATCCCCCCTCTAATTGGTCTCCAACAATTCCACTTTAACTTTACCTCCAGCAGACGAAACGGATGGAAGGTTTGCATTCATTCAACCCAACTACAGGATTTTCACCACCCAGCACCTGCCAATTCTCCAGACTCACCTTCCGCAACTCCACCCCACGAGGCCCCTGTATTAGAACTACTTGCAATTTTCCTAAAGCATACCATGTTCACTACTGCCTCTGTGCCTTTGCACATGCCATCATATTCAGCTTGGATGATCTCCACATGTATCCCTGCCCCTCCCATCCCTATTCCCTCACTCCCTACTCCTTGGATAGCTTGTACTCATTAAATCTTGGAATCTTTTTCAGACTCTGTTTGCCTCTTCCAATTCGCTGGCCTTCCCCTGTATTCTCACACTGACTGAATATAAAAATCTGTCACAGCATTCACATGCCACAGGGCCACTGTGGGATGTCTGTCTAGCTCAGCCATGAGACAGAAAGCTCCTCGAAACGGAGGATAATGCTGTATGTTTCTTTGTAACTTTAGGGTTCTGTAGAGTGTCTGGTTCAGGGCCATTGCTCCTCTGTTTTTGACAGAGGATTGATGGATGATAGACAGATGTTAGATGATTGATAGATAGATAGATAGATAGATGGATAGATAGATAGATACAAGAGTGAGCCTCTTTTCAGAAAGAGTAGAATTTCTTTTTTTTTTTTAAGAGTAGAATTTCTTTAAACATGTTTGATTTTGTCTCCCATCCAAGTACAGTAGCATATAGCACTAGGAAGCAGTCTCATTCATTGCATGGAGCAGATACTCTCAGGTTTTTTCCTGGCATATTTGCAAATGTGACTCTGAGGAAAATAAAACCCAACAGTTGGGGCAGAGGGGTGTGTGTGTGTGTGTGTGTGTGTGTGTGTGTGTGTGTGTGATGTTAGAATGGAAGAGGACAGACACATGGACCAAAGGGAAGTAAATCTTGAATGAAGAGTGTCAGATGGATGACAACTTCTATTGGTAAGGGAATAATCTTAACCAGCTAAGCGAATTCCTTTCTCAGATCAAAAAGCACAATAGAATCCATTTGCTTGGCACATTTGTTATTAGGCATCTCCTTCTAGCTGGCCAGTCCAAGTTTTACCACTTTCCACCCCAGAAGGTAACACCAATATTCTCCCCTCAGCAACTCCCTTAGCCGGATGCTGAGCCAGAAACATAGGTTTCTCTGCAGAAAAAAAGAAAAGGACCAAAAAGGAGAGGCAGAGAGCTTTGAATTTCATCTGGACTCTGTGCTTGTTTTCTTTGGACCCAGTATTTGACTTCTTTAGGAATTCTGGTTCAAAGGCTAATTAACGCCTACACTCACAGATGATATAAATAAGTCATCAGAAAAATCAGATTGGATCCATGTGCTGGAACTGAACAGAAATTCTCAATACACTAGAACAGTGACTCCCAAACATGTTTTGGTTTTTTTTTTTACCAACACACACACACACACAGGCAAACTGAACCACGTTTCACAAAACAAGAGACAGTGTCCTAAATGTCCTACTACAGTTCTAAGATGTAATAACCTCAAAAGGTAAGTGCTACCAACTTAGAACAGCATCATGTGACTGTTTATTTAAATTTATTGTATATTTATTTAGTTTGGTGACCTTTGAAAGATACATCTTTAATTTTTTTCAGTCGATGTTTGCCATCTTCAATCAGAGATACTGAAACAAAAATTTAAAATTAAAAATGCAGTTTTGAGAATACACCTAAAACCGAACTAAGACAAAAGTCTTAGTGCCCAAAAGGGGCACGATACACTTGTATTACTCTTTGTATTCTCTGGTGTTTTCTGGTCTGTTCAGTTATATTCTTCTCTATTTTATTATTTCTGTGCCATTTTATTCTATTTGTCTTTTCTAAGTGCTGATCTCACCCCCAATAAATTAAGTTCATGACCCACTAACAAAAAGCACAGCCGAGTGAAGGAATAGTCAGTCCTTCCTTGATTCAAGAGCTCAGTCATCCTGGGCTTGGGTGACATACAGATCCATTCATTTTCTAGAAGCCGGTAAGTGAAAGCCATCAAAGCAAGGGTAGGTTGAGGCGTGTGGAGCTCCTTGGTGAAGAAAACAATCCCCGTCACTACCCAGTGGTGCTGACAGTCCCCCCATAGCTGTGTGTCACTGCAGGAGGTCACCACTTTAACAAGGTCTGAAAGCAATGGATTCCTGGGATGAAATGACTCTGTGACATAATGGAACATTTTCTGCACCCAAGGAACATCTGAAAATATTTTACTTGTTAACAGTGAATCTTGTCCCCTGCCAACCCTCTCTGTTCCCCATGTCTCATCCTCAGTAACAGCATAATGATCTTAATGAAAAACACACAGAGTGAAAATGACAAGCTTTTATGACAGCAGTCACCACGTGTAGAAGCCCAAAACAGAGGAGTAATAAAATCGCATCCTTTGTGACATATTCTCAGGATAAAGATGCCTGGTTCTGATCATTACAGTCATTACCAGCCACCCCAGTATATGATACAATAAGGCTACTTATATTTCATTCATACGCAACCATTTCTAGCCTTAATTCCTTAGCTCTGGTCACATCTACTTTACTTCTCACTTATATTAAACTGTAAGTATTTCAAGGGTTCTGGCTACTATCTCTTACAGGTCTCTCTGTATTTTTAGCTACAAGTAAGCAGATAGCTAAATGATAAATGTTGGCACATTATGAACATTGTTATTATCTCATGTAGCAGAGAGGATCAATTGACTCAGCGGCACAATGATCTCATCAAAAATCCAAGGGCTTCCATTCCTCTTCTCTGCCTTCCTCAGTATAGAGCTCTTCATCCTGAGTCTTATGGCTTCATGGGCTCAAGATGGCTGCCAATGGCTGCTGCTCCATATATCTCATCCTCACATTAGCACCCTCCTGAGTCAAAAGACAGGGAAGGGGTTTTCTTCTCACACTTCTTGTTCTTGAAGCTTCCTAGCAGACTTCTTCTCAGGACCCACTGGCCAGGATTAGATGTCATGCTCATGCACAAGTTATAAGGGAAGCTGAGGCACGTGAGTCTTGGTATTCTCAGTTTTTACAGTGGGAGACAGTCTTGACCAGCAAGGGAGAGATACAGCACTTGGTATTCTGCACTCAGTATTGCCCACTGCATTTTTAAACTGATCACTCTATGATCGGTCTCTACTCTACGTGAGAGTGAACACGCAGATTTGGTCTCATCGCTATGTGAATAGGTTAACCTAGCTCTGTCGGAGGGCAATCGACTTCTCTTGCCTGGGGAGGAACCATTTCTTATAATTCTGGTTACTATCCATAGCCAAACCTGCATGGGAGGGTCCGCAGAAGGATCACTCTGAAGCTATTCCCAAGCTGTTGAAACCAGTGACGACAACAGCTCTCTGCTGCTGGGTCAGTTGGCCAACAACTGTTTTGTCAACCAATAGTGTAGATTTCCCCATTTCTGTTACCCTCTCTGTTTTGCACGCGAGGACACTAGCAATAGAGAGGTGTCTCTAGACCCCCGACAGTGCATCTCCAATTCGTGCTGCATCTGAGAATCAGAATGACTTTTCTTAAAAAAAAACATTGCCATCATGAAATCCAATCAGCAAAACTGTGTTGGAAACTTATTGTACCAAATGCTCCGTGGCAGGGATGAAGTAGTAGGAAGAAGTGATAGTGTGTGTGTGTGTGTGTCTGTGTGTGTGTGTGCATGCATGAACTTTCGTGTGCGAAATGCATGCTAAACTTCTACTTCTCATTTAGCTCCTATCTCTGTCTAGAAGTCCAATGTGCTATCCATTGCACCACAGAGACAGGCATAGGTCCTGATCTCTGAATTTTGATTCAGAATTTTATTTGATGAAATTATCCATTGACGTCTATCACTCAATGTTGGCCTATGTGTGTTGGTCCTATATCTTAGTATAGGAAATATCTATATTTCCATCTTTATACCTTCTTCACCCAGCCTGGCATCTGGAAGCTAATAGATACTTAAAGAATATACTGAGGGGTGCCTGGGTGGCTCCATCAGTGGGATTTCAACTCAAGTCACGACCTCACAGTTCATGAGATCAAGCCCCACATTGGGCTCTGTACTGACAGCGTGGAGCCTGTTTGGGTCTCTCTCTCTCTCTCTCTCTCTCTCTCTCTCTCTCTCTCTGTCTCTGCTCCTCCCCTGTTTGTGTGTACTTTCTCTCAAAATTAAATAAAAATAAATATTTTAAAAAAGAATATATTGAATGTGTGAGTTCCTTGAGGGCACAGCACATATCATGTGAAGTTTTGATTCTCCTTTAGTTTCTATTCTAGAATAGAAATAAAGCAAAGAAGAAAAGATATGGATAAGAGAAAGCTCCTACCTTCTTGGGAGCAATCTCCAAAAGGTATTCTCCAAAAAAAAATTTTTTTGAAAATGTATTCGTTTTCTCCAGGCATACATATTCCATGACGACCATGGAATAGCAAAACACATTCAAATGTCTGCAAGTCTGGCCCAGCCAGATGGGTGGACTCTGAGATGAAAGAGTGGAAGGGAGGCCCTCTCTGCTTTTTCTTTTTCTTTTTTTTCCTCTCCATCTGAATCCCACTCACCCTCCCTCCTTCATGCAAGTACCAGTGGGTCCTCTTTCCCTCGCCACCTCCCTCTTCCCCATTCTAAACTTCATCCACTGCTTGCATTCTCTCTCTTCAAATAAACCAGACTTCCAGAAGCTCCCTCCGGATATTTTTTAAAAAAATTTTTTTATGTTTATTTTTTTTTTTATCTTTGAGAGAGAGAAAGAGAGCACGAGCAGGGGAGGGGCAGAGAGAGAGGGAGACACAGAATCCGAAGCAGGCTCCAGGCTCTGAGCTGTCAGCACAGAGCCCGTCGCCGTAGGGCTCGAGCCCACGAACCACAAGATCATGACCTGAGCCAAAGTTGGACGCTCAACCGACTGAGCCACCCAGGTGCCCCTCCCTCTGGACATTCTAATGGACCACCTGGATTGTCCCATCAGGAAGCCAGAGCCACACCTGGTGAACAAGTTTGCACTTTGTCCTAACTTTCTCTCCCACCCCACACTCCATTCGTACCAGGTTTTGCTTAGACTCTGGCATTTCTCCAACAGCTGCTACTGGAATCTTCTTGTGTGACAATCAGGCTTCCTCGCAGCCTTATCAGCTCAAGCATAACAGAGCAGAGGCTGCCGTGTACGAAGCCCCTTCTCACTACTCACAGCCACTTCTCCTACGGGATCACATGGATTCGTTGCTTGTCAGATCCAACCGGCATTTCTCAGCAGATCACGGATCTTCCCTGGAGCCCCCAGTTGGGTTTTGGTGCCTTCCTCGAGGATGCCTCTCCTTGGTTTTTGAATCCTTTGCTTTGGTTCACTTTGCACTACCTGCCCAAGCACGTTACATCGCAGCCATCCCATAAGCTCAACCGTAGAGAGGGTTCTTTACTTATTACTGAAGTATAATTGACGTACAATGTTATATTTGTTTCAGGTGTACAACGTACTGATTCGACAATTCTATGCATTACGCAAGGCTCACCACAGTAAGGGTAGTCGCTGTCACCAAATGTTATTACCATATTATTGGCTGTATTCCCTAGGCTGTACTTTATATCTCTGTGACTTATTTATTTTATAACTGGAAGTTTGTGTCTCTCCCTTCCTTTCCCCTGTTTTGCCCACTCCTCCTTCTGGACACCACCAGTTTGTTTTCTGTATTTAAGAGCCGGTGTTTTGTTTCTTCGTTCATTTGTTTTGTTTTGTAGATTCCACGTATCAGTGAGATCGTATGGTATTTGTCTCAGAAAGTGTTTCTTTTATGCTGGTATTATTGTTGACTTCAAGGTCCCAGGTGTGTATCCATTCTTGCCTTGCCCAAAAGGTGTTCTCATGACAGTGTCACCCCACCTCTTCTCCTGATTTGTACTGATTGTGTACAGACCTGCTTTCACAGCCCAAGCCTCTATAAATCTGAGCAGCAGGACATAGTTATGGGCATAAATCTACGTATCACAGATGCTTAGTATATTAACCCTTATCTGGTTTTCCATCAAAGGCAACTTGCCAGGAAACATAGCTTTATTTTGAATGTCTTATCCTTATTGATCAAGGTAATACCTTAAGCATCTATTTTGTTGTTGTTATTCAATTATAAGCTCCTGGGGGGGGGGGCAGAAAGACAATATAACATTCATAAGTTTATCCCTAGAACACAGCTCAGCATCTGGCATACACATAAAATAAAGTTGTTGAATTTAATTAAATTGAATCAGACTTTAAACTTTTCAAATAACTTTTAATTCAAATCACAAAGGTAACAATTTCCACTTCTGGCAATGGCAGACTGGGTGAAAAGAATTATAGATGTCCTTCTGAAAACAACCATAGGCAACATTGTGAAAAAAATCTCTTTGAAAGCACGAAACAATGGTAAGTGCAGCATGAAATTGTGGGGACACTATCTGGAAGAGGGAAGAGCCGAGAGATGAGTCTCACATTGGGTCCACTTTTCACCTCAGGTGTCTATAAATTGTGAACCTGTGGTTGAAGGACCTAGAAAGGCTTTGAAAAGATCCTGTGGGGACAAATTAGAGTTTATGGCCTTTCAATAAAGAACCCTGGTAAATTTGCAAGATTAGAAGGGAGACCCCAAGAACTGTATCCAAGGAAAAAATGATGAATCAAAAGCAGAAAAAGACTTTGTAGTAGATATCAGCATCCAGGAAGTTTATTCGTAAGTTCCCCCAGACCAATGCCTTCGCGGAATGGAGAGAAGCAGGTTTGAACAGAGCAAGGAGTCGGGCTCCGATGGAATCTCATCAAATGCTTCACCAAATCCCACTGGAGGCTCTGAAGCTTGCACAGACCTGTAGAGTTTTTCCACATTGAAGGAAGGGAGCCAGACTGAATCGTGTTTCCCAAAAGTCATGTATTGGGATCCTAACCCTTATTACCTCAAAGTGTGATGGTATTCGGAGACAAGACCTTTAAAGTAATTAAATTCAAATTATGTCCAAATAAGATCATGGAAGCGGCCCTAATCCAATATGGCCAATGTCCTTGTAAGAGGAGATTAGGACACAGACACACACCCGGAAGACTAGGTGAGGACACAGAAGACGGCCATCTTCAAGCCAAGGGAAAAAGAGTTTAGAAGAAACCAACTCTGCCGACACCTCAATCTCAGATTTATAGCCCCTGGAACTGTGACAAAAGAAATTTCTGTTGTTGAAACCACCCAGTCTGTAGTGCTGGGTTATGGCAGCCCTAACAGACTAATGCACTGGTTACAAAGCCTGTGTCTTCTTGCTGACACAAATAAACTACAGAAGGGATTCTTCAGAATCAAAAGAAAGAATCTCCTTTAAGCAAAATGAAGTCAACTTCCTGTCCCCAAGCATAGAGGTTATGGTGCATCTGAGATGGGCTCACCTGAGACAAAGGGAATGGAGCCTGACTGTCCCCATGCTCCGTGTTAATGTAACCCGGCATCGGGAAGCCCCCTTGCAGAATCTCCATTCCCTTCTCCCGTGTTCTCAACCCACCTCTTCTGCATGTGGGCGGATCCAAGGACCCAGAGCTGTCATTCCACCTCCACACGCACCCCTCACAGCCTGCTCCTACACCTTGTGCTCACGCACAAGGTTTACACAGCTGACAACCCCCCTCCAGACACCCACGATGAAATTCATTACTGTTAATAACCTCTGCTGGGAACTTTCATTAGAAAGAAGCAAGAGGGACACCTGGGCGGCTCAGTCGGTTGAATTTCCCACCCTTGATTTCCGCTCAGGTCGTGATCACACGGTTGGTGGGTTCAAACCCTTCATGGGACTCTGTGCTGACAGCACAGAGCCCGCTTGGGATTCTGTCTCCCTCTCTCTCTGCCCCTCCCCTGCTCTCTGTCTCTCTGTCTCTCAAAAATCAATAAATAAGCATTTAAAAAATCAAATAAAAGAAAGAAGGAAGGAAGAAAGAATGGAATGGTAGAAGGAGGAGAGGGAGGGAGGAAGGAGACAGAAAACAGTCCAGCTGAGACAAACATTCAGGTCCTACCACCCCTCTAGACACTTTCTGTTCAAGCAGATATCCCTTCTTTCGTATCTGTCTTTGCTATGAACATTTCTATACATATGTTTTTAAGACATTTTATAAACATACACATAGACATATTAGCCCCAGTTCTCTCACACTTCCCACCCCCGGTGCCATCTTGGAACCTTGTTCTCTTAACCCTATCGGAATATTGTTTGTCATTATGACTTTTCTGTCAACGGCCTCTTCTCATATTGTGTATCTCATATCTCATCTTCTCATACTGAAAAGTCCTTCAAAAGAGCTGTGGAATGGGTCATGGAGAACTGTCCTCTGTGGGCAGCTAAAAGCCAGAATATAAAGACAATGACCCTTCATGATTAGGGCAGGGCTCTGTGTCACCTAAGCATACAGAAGTGAATACAAAGACTGCCTCCTCCAGGGTTTGTGAGAACTTAAAGTTGGAACCACAGATGGACAGTCAGACTGCTTAAAGAACACTGGACTCATGGGCACGCACACATGTTCAGTGTGACAGAAAGAGGAGCGTGTAAGATCCCACCTCAAACTGTATAACTCGTGATGCACCCATCTCTGTGTTGCAACCCTGGTGAATTTTCCTTTTGACTTCAGAATGAGTTAGTGGCCACCTTCTGTATTTATAAGTATACATTAGAGAATGTAGTTGCTATTTTAATCCTTGTTTAAAATAAAGCTAGTCAGGATTCGGTAAGCCAGTCGACTCACCGCTGTCCCAGATACAAAACACCACGTCTGCAAACACTTGTGTGCAAGTTCAAGCTTGGTGCCTGATTGTTAACAGATCACCCTTGCTGTTAAAAACTGACTCAGCTCTTTTTCCCTCAGTGTTTTGTTTTGTTTTGTTTTGTTTTGTTTTGTTTTGTTTCATGTTTTTGAAACACACATTGAGAAATTCTCAGAACCAACCTGAGAAGGAAAACAAAACATGAAGACATTTCCTAAAGGCACAGTTAACTATAGACTGAGTCAGGTACTGGCCCCAGAGCCCTCTTGCTCCAAACTCTTCACAACTACTGATTGGAATAATAAAGAATAGGTGCCTATACTGTTGGGTTTTTCATATTAGATGCCCTTACGTTCTCCAGTTCAAGAATTTCTACTTGATGATATCAAGAGAGAATAATTTTTATGTGTGGCCAAAAATTAATTAATAAACTTGAATTGTGTGTCGTTTGAGTCAAAAATGAAAGAACTGGTGATGTCACTATATGGGAAAAGGCAAGGGAATTTATGAATGCTGGTTCATCTGCAAAATGGTGCTTAAGGACATTATAGAGAGAGTGACACCCCCCCCCCCATAAGGGCTTTAATGAGCCTCCCCCTTGCTCTGATTTATGCTTGTCTACCTGTCCAACTCACACACACAGCACCCCATGAATCAGAGTCCAAGTTAATCTGTGACTCTAGAAAGAAGTTCCCGGGGTCAGTTAACAGGATTTTTGTCCCTCTCTGTGTCTTTTTAAGACATTTTTACTTAATAGAACCTCTCCTCCAAAGGAAAAAATCCTCCTGGAAAATGAAAAGAAGCCTTTGTAATGCTTGTCCTGGTATGTCTACAACCAAGATTAACGAATATAATTGGGGGATCACAGGAGATGAGGGGGCTTGGCCTGAGGTTTCCTTTGGGCAAAAAAACATTTTTTCAGGGAAAAATGTTTCAAATTAAAAATAATAATAATTAAAAAATCTACTTTAATGAAAAACTCTTACCCACATAAAAACAACCTCCAGGGGCTCTCTTGAAAACTGTTAAGATAAAATATATCCCACATCTTACTCTTCACAAAAAAAGCCTATTATGTTCTCCCCCATTAACTTTCCCCTCGGGGTATTTCTGATGTCTGCAAAACATATTACAGCCATTTCCTGCTGAACAGTTTCACAACGTCGTCACTGAATTAAATTCAAGAAACGACTAACACCGTGGACAGGCATAGGAGTATTTAAACGAGGGGCCCATTAAATAATAGACGAGGGCACATAGAAATATCTACCTGGTCCTGTTAAGCGGCAGGCCCCAAACGAGGCTGGCCACGGAGCCAGGGTGTCTGCAGAGGAATGGCCCGCCTGCCTCCCCAGATCCTCCTTGAGCCTCTCGCCGCACCCCTGCATCCTCAGCCATCTCTTCTCAGCCTTCCAACAAACTCCCTTTCTCAAAATGCTGACCATCTCTGCTGTCGCAAAGGCAGGTGCTCCAGGCAAGGGCAGAGAGGTCATTGGTGATGATCCCCTCAGCGCTTCCTGTCCCTACGTGAATTCCATCTTCCAGTTTGGCTGGTGAGACCGGGGGTCCTGCCTCCAGGGGAGGAAGGAGGGAGATGTGGCTGAGATAATCAACATGTGGCTATAGGTTCTGTCTCCTCTGCCATGTGTGGTGATTGTCCTGCCCAGGAGTCCTCAACTACACGTTTGAAGAGTCAGTTCTGTGCTGCTTGGCTTCCTTAGAACAGCATGGCTTCCTTAGAACAGCACTTAGAAACAGCATGATCTCAAAAACAGGCCCCCTTTAATTAGGGTTGCAAACCGGGTTCTTTGAAAGGCCATAATTTAAAAGTCACCTTCTGAAAGAAAGAAAGAAAGAAAGAAAGAAAGAAAGAAAGAAAGAAAAAAGGAAGAAAGAAAAATGAGAAAGAAAGAAAGAAAGAAAGAAAGAAAGAAAGAAAGAAAGAGAATGACTTATGAAAGTATTATGATCAAAAGTTGGGAAGAAAAATCACCCATAATGTCACCACCCAACGATGGAGTCACATAGGGGGGAAAGGTGAGAGCAACAGGGACTCTGGCCTGGCTTCCCTTAGACACTCAGACGGTGCTTCCCGGGGTCCAAGGTCATAACCTGGGACTGCCCAGGGCCAGGCCTGCTTAGTACTCCCATGTGACCGTCTGCTGTTGAGACCGAGTGCACAGCCTCCAGAGGCTGATTCTCAGACAAAACCGATTGACATTTTTTTTCCATTTTTTCAAATGTTTCTTATTGCCCTTAACATTCACTATGACTGCATTTAAATTGCATTTATATTGTATTCAAAATTCATTTAAGGGATACACAGATATAGAACTTATTTGATCACCTACTAACATATTTGGCCATCTCTTTACTTTTGTACCCAAGAGCTAGCTCATTTTTTTTCCCCCATGTTCAACACCTAGCTTTGGTTAAATTTTACCATGTTCCTTCTCACCTGGTTATGGAGCTTGAGTAAGTGTTTTCACCCTGTTGGTTTAAGTTGCTCTTTCAGTCTTCTCATGGGTATGTTTTGTTGGACTCTGTTGTTTTTCTCTCAACCTCACTGCTTCCATCCCTCATCATCTTCCCATTCTCCCCTCCAGTAAGCAGAGAACAGATACGGGGCAAGTTACTCAGACTGGGGACTGAACGGGGGTCACCTCCAGAGCTCAGAGGCTCCACAGCTCCAGCCTGAATGTCCAGAGAAAGGGGCTGTCACCACAGAGGCCAGGAGAGTGAGACACCAGAACAAAGACCTGTGCTTATGTATCCAAGGTCCCTGGCCTCCCATGTCCATGAACTCATATTCACACTCTCCCCCACACACACCCAGAGGCTCTCTCCACATGGACCAAGGTGAGGGGCAAGAATGCGAGAATGTATCCCAAAGAGATGCAGCCAGGGTAACCAGATGAGAAGACATTGCAATATCCCCTTGACCCACAGGGTAGAGGGGAGGGGGGCATGACAGGAGGAGCTATCACGAAGAAGATTAGGTTAGTTACAGGAAAGAAGAAAAAGAAAGGTACATTTCCTTTGTGCATCAGAATACAGTAAAACCTTGGATTGTGGGTAACTTGTTCTGCGAGTGTTCCGCAAGACAAGCAAACATTTCAATAAATTTTAACTTGATAAACGAGCGATGTCTTGCAATACGAGTACTGCAGGATGCCGAATGTCACATGATCACAACTGAGCCAATGGTTCTTCTCTCTCTCTCTCTCTCTATCACTTCGGGATTGTGGGTGATTGTCTCCTATGCTCGATGCTCAGTCTCAGGCCATGGTGTTTGGCAGGAATCAGTGACTTTTCAGAACGTTGGAAGGTGCCCACCCTGGCACTTGTGTATTTTTTGTCACTTCAAAGCACCTATGGACTATCCTTTGCTTTTCCATCCAAGAGTAAGCTTAGGAATGCTTTGCTTCATTCTAGGTCAGGCTGCCTGCAGATATAGACCCTTTCCTCTGCTGCCTTGTTGCCAGTTACATTAAATACAGAATATGATAAGAGTTTATTAATACTGTACTATAGCCAACATCCATGTGAGCGTATACAATAGCCCCCATGCAGAACAGGATTCCATTGAGCCAACAGACAGCAGTGATTCCATTAGTGGCACTGAAAGTCATCCGACACAATAACCCTCCTCTCTCTGGTCTCCATTGCACCAGCCACAAAGATGTTCAAAGGTAAGTGCAGGTTAATTTGTTTATTTTTCTTTAGGGTTTGTATTTTCTTCACTATTTTATGTTATATTATGGTAATAATTTTTACATGAATATTTTTGGGTTGTGGAACGAATCATCTGAGTTCCCATGATTTCTCAGGGAGAAATTTGCTTTGATATACGAGTGCTGTGGGTGAGAAGCATGTTTCCAAAACAAATTATGCTCGCAAACCAAGGTTTTACTGTACTTGTAAGTAAATTGTCTACTTCTCTCTGTAATGTTTCAGTGATTGTCCCAGGCATAAAGCTTTTTCCATGTTTTGGATTCTTTCTTCAGAGAAAATTCCCAGAAGGGCTGTAATTGGGTTGAAAGCTTAAAGTATATTGATATATTCTGCTACATTGCTTTCCAAAACAAATGCCACCATTCTGGCCATTGAGGCGATGTGTGTGAGGGTCACTTGTCCTCTTTGTCCTATGTTCCAGGAAGTCCTTTACTTTTCCAGGAGAGTGACTGAACATGAGAAGGGCACTAAGGTCAGGAAAACATACCCTGAAGTGCACTGCAGTCTGAGCTCAGAATTGAGCCCTATTTGTTGTGGGGACCTGGGTTCAGATTGACTGGGCTATCGGCCCAGGAAGCCCACCTCCAAGGTGTGTGAACCTAGCAAGTGCTTTTCTTCCTCATCCATGAATGAGGACGGAAATACCTACTTGAGGGGCATCCGGGTGGCTCAACCAGTTAAGCATCTGACTCTTGACCTCAGCTCAGGTCATGATCTCACAGTTCCTGAGTTCGAGCCCCGCATCAGGCTCTGCACTGACAGCACAGGGCCCGCTTGGGATTCTCCCTCCCTCTCTCTCTCCGCTTCTACCCCACTTGTGCTCTCTCTTTTTCTCTCTCTCCCTCTCAAAATAAGTAAACTTAAAAATAAATTTTTAAAAAGAAGAAAATACCTACTTCAAGGGTCACTGGTATGATTTAACAAAATACACTTAAAAAGCACACATTAAAAAAAAAAAAGCACACATTATCCAACACCTAGTAAATGCTCAATAATTGTTAGCCATTTTATATTTAAATTATAAACTCCTTCATGCTTCATCCCTCTCTGTCCCCTGAGGACTAGTAAAATGTCAAGCCTATGGCAATGTTTAATCAACATCTGTTGAACAAATGCTGAATGAATATATGCACATATTTTCATGCTCAAACACACTTGCTGACAGGGCAGGAAGAGCCCCACAGGCAAATGATGTGAATCCCATGATGTGAAGCCTTAAGCAGCAAGTGTCAGGAGCCCCTCCATCCTCACGGATGAGACAGAAACCAGTCCCCACAGGACGCTGACAGACCAATGAGTTAGTGTTGCAGAGGAAGACAAGGACGGGAGTGAGAGGGGTACGTAGGGTGTCGGGGCAAAAACTCAGAGACACACTGCATGGGGAGAAGAAATCAAAAATACAGAAAGGAATTGGGAGAGGGACAGGAGAAAGTACACATGGTTCCGTGGCTGATGTGGACAGAGAGGAGGACGTTTACTATTACTGGCCAAATAGTAATTTGTTCCTGGTAGTCAAGAACCTTAGTGTATGAACGTCCAAACCGCAAGAAGCAGCCTGTCAGAGGCTGAGGATAGAAGTGAGATATCTCTTCAGGGAGCAAGTAGGACCTAAGAGAAGCTTTCACTGAGGAAATCGGGACATGGTTGTTCCAATGGTCACTGTCTTTGTGTGTGTCTTTAGGCATCAGCTTGAGGAAAATAAAAATGCTGCCCTAGAAGAGACACTCAGATCGATGGAAAAGAATACAGCACTCAAAAATGGACCCACAAATGTATGGCCAACTAATCTTTGACAAAGCAGGAAAGAATATCCAGTGGAATAAAGACAGTCTCTTCAGCAAGTGGTGCTGGGAAAACTGGACAGCGACATGCAGAAGAATGAACCTGGACCACTTTCTTACACCAGACACAAAAACAAACTCAAAATGGATGAAAGACCTAAACATAAGACAGGAAGCCATCAAAATCCTCAAGGAGAAAGCAGGCAAAAACCTCTTTGATCTTGGCCACAGCAACTTCTGACTCAACACGTCTCCAGAGACAAGGGAAACAAAAGGAAAAATGAACTACTGGGACCTCATCAAAATAAAAAGCTTCTGCACAGCAAAGGAAACAATCATCAAAACTAAAAAGTGACTGACAGAATGGGAGAAGATATTTGCAAATGACATATCAGATAAAGGGTTAGTATCCAAAATCTATAAAGAACTTATCAAACTCAACACACAAAAAAACAAATAATCCAGTGAAGAAATGGGCAAAAGACATGAATAGACACTTCTCCAAAGAAGACATCCAGATGGCCAAAGGACACATGAAAAAATGCTCAGCATCACTCATCATCGGGGAAATACAAATCAAAACCACAATGAGATACCACCTCATACCTGTCAGAATGGCTCACATTAACAACTCAGGCAACAACAGATGTTGGCGAGGATGCAGAGAAAGAGGATCTCTTTTGCATTGTTGGTGGGAATGTAAGCAGCCGCAGCCACTCTGGAAAATAGTATGGAGGTTCCTCAAAAAACTAAAAATGCAACTTTCCTACGACCCAGCAATTGCACTGCTAGGCATTTATCCAAGGGATACAGGTGTGCTGTTTCGAAGGGACATGTGCACCCCAATGTTTATAGCAGCACTATCAACAATTTCCAAAGTATGGAAAGAGCCCAAATGTCCATCGATGGATGGATAAAGAAGATGTGATATATATATATATATATATATATATATATATATATATATATACACAATGGAGTATTACTCAGCAATCAAAAAGAATGAAATCTTGCCATTTGCAATTACATGAATGGAGCTGGAGGGTATTATGCTAAGTGAAATTAGTCAGTCAGAGAAAGACAACAATCATATGACTTCACTCATATGAGGACTTTAAGAGACAACAGATAAACATAAGGGAAGGGAAACAAAAATAATATAAAAACAGGGAGGGGGACAAAACAGAAGAGACTCACAAATATGGAGAACAAACTGAGGGCTACGGGAGGGGTTGTGGGAGGGGGGAGGGGCTAAATGGGGAAGGGGCACTAAGGAATCTACTCCTGAAATCATTGTTGCACTATATGCCAACTAATTTGGATGTAAATTTTAAAAAACAAAAAATAAAATTAAATAAAAATGCTGTCCTAGGCAGACAGTAATCCGTACTGTGACCAGGTATTGCTGGGCCCTATACCCTTCCCTCCTCAAATGTGTGAACATCTCCACGTGGAGGCATTTGGGGAGATGACTCCCCAGTGCTCATTCTCATTCCACAGGTCTTCTCTGGCCCTTGGGCTATGGGTCTCTCTACTTCTGCCATTAACCCCAGGTGGTACCCACCCATGTCCACCTGACATATACCTTCTTTTCCATCAGAGTCTAGAAGGTCAGTAGTGTTGTGGTAAGAAACAGTTCCTCCCAAAGATCCCCAGGTCCTCATGTCCGAAAGGTGTGAAGGTTACAAGGTAAAAGAGACTTTGCAAATGTGGCAAGTTAAGGACCTTGAGATGGGGAGATTTTCCTGAATTTTCCAGGTGGCCCTAGATATAATCACAAATATTCTTAGAAGAGGGAGGCAGAAGGAGTCTAGACAACGGCAAAGGAGAAGGCCATGTGATGATGGAAACAGAGTCTGGGGTGATGTGGCCACAGCCAAGGCACGTCAACAGCCTCCTGAGGCTAGACAAGGCAGGAACAGCATCTCCCCCGGAGTCTCCAGATTTCTCTGGCCAATAATCTCAACCACAAAAAATAACCCAAGAGACAGGAAGTGGGAAAAAGCGCACATTCAGAAGATGCCCAAAAACCAGATGCTTCCAGCTTCAGAAATCTTTCTGTTCCTTCTGGTGAATGCTCAGTGCCAAAGGCAGTAGAGTCTGCATCATTCTGAGCGTTCGAACGGGCCTCCAGGGATCCTCACAGTAATAAAGCAGAGGCCAAATGAATCTAAGCGCAGGCTCCAAACACATCTTCCAGCTCAGGGCTTCCTCCGTGGAGGCATCTCTGCCCCCAGCCTCCGTGTTTCAGCAGAGCTCTGGTCCCAGCCCTGGAACAGACCTGCTTGGATGGTCACAGCCCAGGGGCCCTAAGGAAATATATTAGTGGTGACGATTTAATTTCACTATGGCTTTCTGTTGAAAGTTTTGTTACTTTGGCATATTAAAATATGATATCTTGTGTTTTATTTGGATTTCTATGGTGAACAGCAAATTTGAACATTGTAATAAGCCTTTTCTATTTATTTTGTAAATTGCCTATTCGTAGCCTTTGTAGGTTTTACCATATCGTACACTGTTTTCTTTGGAGTTGTAAAAGTTCTTTACAAATTAAGCACAACGCGTCGCCATATTTATCGGGACTTTTCCACTTTATGTTCTATGCATACTGCTTATGATACACAGAGCTACGAAATTTAATTTCTTATGTCAATTCTACCAAACTTTTCACCTGTGATTTTTCAGTAGTCTTTATGCTGTGGGTTACTTTTTTGCTGTTGTTCTAAGAGAAGATACATATTAATTTATTATTTCTTCTAGATATCTACGGTTACATTTGGTACATTATTTCTACAATTGATCTGGAATTCAAAGTGAAGGATGTAATGAGGTAA
Organism: Herpailurus yagouaroundi; assembly: GCF_014898765.1. NCBI lineage: Eukaryota > Metazoa > Chordata > Mammalia > Carnivora > Felidae > Herpailurus > Herpailurus yagouaroundi. Next base: position 5,881,139 of record NW_024412470.1, read on the forward strand.
ATATCTCATTTAATTTTTTCAAATGCTGATTTCCCACACATCCACAGTTATTGAAAAGCTACTCTCCTTCCCCCATTTGTTTCAAAAACTCAACGAATACTTATTTTTTGTTTTTAATTGAAGTATAGTTGACATATAATATTAAATTAGAGTCAGGTGTGCAACATAATGATTTAACAGTTTATACATTACCAAATGCTCACCACAATAAATATATTACAAAAATATTGACTATAAATATGTATTTTTTTACTACAAACCAGGTACTGTGCTAGGTGTAGATTATACGAGTTTGAGCAAAATGGACATGGCCATTAGTCTCACAGAGCTGACAGATATTAAGCAAGCAATTATAATTATACTGGAGATATTATGAGGACATCAGCAAGGGGAATCTAATTTATTCCAGATGGTCAGTGAGGGCATCTCAGCAGAAGTGATATTAAATGCTTCTTTCCTTCTCTCTGTCTCTTTCTCAAAATAAATTAATTAATTAAAAAGAAATTTTTTTTTTTCTAAATGTTGACCATGACACTTTACAGTTGAATTCATACAGACCCACTTACTTCTCATTAGGGTTTTTCCTGCACATTTTGTTTGGGGTTGCTATTTAAAATGGAAGAGGTGATGTCAAGCTAGAAGGAGTGTTTTAGCATTGGCCAGTCTGCTGACTATACGTGCATTTCACACATTGTTAGCTCAGGTATCACAGAAGCATTCCGTGCAATTTGTTCCGCATTGCATTCTTCCGTTAGGATAATTCAACATGTTGCAATTACCAAATCTTTAAAAGAACCTGCTGACAAATGGAAGTTCTAACCATCTACTGTAAAATACATGATGGAGATACATGGGGGTTCATAAATCATTTTCTATATTTAAATATTAATCTTGAAACAATATTTACATATTCCCTTCTGCAGTTGATGAGACTCTGCTGGGGAGAAAAGAGAAACCCTCCCTATGTTTCTAAGCGTTGAAATGTTGACTGATTCCTCAACTGCTCGTGTCCATTTGGAAAGTAAGATCGCAGAGCCAAGCAGAGACATAACAGAATCGAACAGCCTGCCTCGCCTGCCTACAATGCATATACTTTTTTCTTCACAACTCTCTCTCAGAGGCAGGCTGTCCTTGGAGGAAACCCTTCTTTCCTCCAGGCCTCTCCTGATGCAACTGATTCCCAAACGCACACCCAGTGCTGAGGGTGCCTCCCCGCCGGATTCCAAAGCGTCTCCTCTTCCCCTTGCCAAGAAATGGCATCACATCAAGCCAATGAACCAGAGCTCAGTGTCCAACTTGACACTGTCTTTTCCTTCAGTCCTTACTTCCAAATGGCCAGCGCTTCCTGTCGGAGGAGACCTAGGAGGGACTCTACGGGGCATCTCCTAATCTCTCTTCCTGCCACATCCCCACTTGCCAGTTAGTCTCCGGACCTCAGCCTGTCCCTTTCACACTTCAGCAAGAAGGGCGGATTTTTTTCCTATGTGATCATCTCGCTTCTGAAAAGTTTCCGCACTCTTGCCAAAGGATTTAACCTAGTCTTTTTACTTCAACTTGATTGCTGGTAGCTTTCTTTTTTTCTTTTTTAATGTCATATGGAACTTTACAAGACTCATCCAGGAAAAATTAATTTTTCCACCACTGATACTCACTAGCCATCATCACTTCCCATCCTTGCTAGTTATTTTTGGTGTTTACAAAATACCTACATTACTCTCAACAGAATTCTTGCATATTATTGGATTCCTATAATGGAAAATAAAGATTTAACTGTCTTCTTAACCACTATCTCCCAAACTCACACACACACACACACACACACACACACACACACACACACACACAGACTTCCCTTCCATCAACCTCTGAAACAATTATATCGAAGGTGGGATTGAATTCATAACCAGGGTAACGTGACAAGGACCATGTAAATATCATTCATAGGGAGTCGTGCAGCGTACTAAAATTACATTTTCTTCCTTGTATAGTAGTTTTCCTTGACTTAATAATGGTTTCAGTTTTTTTTTTTAATTTTTTTTTCAACGTTTATTTATTTTTGGGACAGAGAGAGACAGAGCATGAACGGGGGAGGGGCAGAGAGAGAGGGAGACACAGAATCGGAAACAGGCTCCAGGCTCTGAGCCATCAGCCCAGAGCCCGATGCGGGGCTCGAACTCACGGACCGCGAGATCATGACCTGGCTGAAGTCGGCCGCTTAACCGACTGCGCCACCCAGGCGCCCCTAATGGTTTCAGTTTTAAGTGCTATGTATGGAAGGCTGAATAACAGCCCTCAAAGATAATCAGGTCCTAATCCCTAATCTACACGTAACTCTTTGTGGCAAAAGAAACTTTGCCAGCGTGATTAAAGTAAGCATCTTGAGATAAGAAGATTATTCTGGATTAACCAGGTAGGTGCTGAAAGCAATCACAAGTATCTTTCTAAGACAGAGATTCTACTAAAGAAAAGAGAAGGCAATGTGACCTCGGCCAAGAGGTTTGAAGATGGTGCAAGGCTCTGTGAGCCAAAGAAAGCAAGAAATGTAGTTCTATCAATTAGAAAATGCAAGATCGATTCTGCCTCAAAGCCTCTGGAGGGAGTGGGGCCCTGCCAATACCTTAGCTTCATGAAACAGATTTCAGACCACTGGCCTCCAGAATAGTGACAGGATAAGTCTGTGTTGTTTTATGTCACCAGGTTGTGGTAACTTATCACTTGACCCATGAGAAACTAACAACGCACTTGTTAAATTTTCTAAGTACTGGTTACCCATTTATTTCCAGCTTCTCCACCAGCAAAGGAAATCTAGTCTCAGATCATTCATCAGTTTCACCATTGAGTTCATCTTCTTAGAGACCTTGCTCATAAGCCCTCCTTCACCTTGCTTAGTCCTGACTGCTTCTCTCCAGCTCTGTTGCAGAGCAGACATCCCCAGGGCTCCTTTCATCATCCAAGGGGACCTGACCACCTCCTTCCTGTCCTGGACCCGCTGCTTTCTAGATCCCATTTCTCTCTCCCTCACGTGGGATTACTCCCACACTCATTCCACTCATTCTCAGAGGAAATAAAACTTCTGAGATCTTGCCTGTCTGATATGTTGCATTGAAGCCTTCCACTTGGTTTATATTTTGTCTGAGTATAGAATAATAGATTGGGCATCACTGAATTTTGAAGACATTCTTCCTTTGTTTCCCAGCCTTCATTTTTGCTCTTGAGATGTTGAAAGCCATTTTCGTTTCTGATCTTGGGTATGGGACCTCTTTTCTCCCTAGGGATGGTCTCAGGATTCTCTCTTTGCCCTCAGGGTTCTGGAATTTCACACTCATGTGCCTTGTAATGGGTTTGTTTGACCCATTGTGCTGGGCACCCAGCAGCCCTTTCGACCTGGAAGCTCATATTCCTTCATTCCAGAAATTTTCTTGAATTAGTTCTTTGACAATTTCTTTCAATTTTCTCTGTCCTAAAATTCATAATCTTAAAAGTTGAACCTCCAAATCTGGCCCTCTAGTCTTCTCACTTTTCTTATTCTATTCTCAACCTCTTTCTTTTTTTTTTTTTCTTCTTGTTCTACTTTCTGAAAGATTTCCAAATCTTCCAAATTTGTCTCCCAAATCTTTTATTGAGTTTTTTTTAAGATCTTCTCTATTTTCATTTCAAAGAAATCTTTTTGATCATCTTAATGTCCCTTGTTTTGTAGATTTGCCCATCCTTGTTTTATGGATGAAATGTCATTTCTTATTTCTCTAAGAATATGCTTTTTTTTAAGTATTCTACACTTCTACACTTTCTCTTTCTTCTTTTTTTTTTTTAATTTTTAACTTTTTAAAATGTTATTACTGAGAGACAGAGACAGAGCACGAGCATGGGAGGGGCAGACAGAGAGGGAGACACAAAATCCGAAGCAGGCTCCAGGCTCTGAGCTGTCAGCACAGAGCCCGACGTGGGGCTCGAACTCACAAACCATGAGATCATGACCTGAGCTGAAGTCAGACTCTCAACCGACTGAGGCACCCAGGCGCCCCCTACATTTTCTCTTTCTTCTGAAGGTTTTCTTCCCCCCTGTCTATTTTGGATTCTGACTTTCATGTCAAAAGCTCCCCTAAAATATATCTGTTGATGGTTGGTCATGCCTTCATTTTTAAGGAGGCACTAAAAATTTAATTGGAAGTTTGTGCATAGGTATGAGGTTTATCACATAGTTGGCTTCACCGTAATGCAGTATGGCAGGGGCTGAGCTGTTCCCTTGTAGATCTCTAAAATAGTATTCTTTGTAGTACTTTTGTATCATACAGATATTTTCCAGAAATAACTTTTTAAATTTCCTGCCAGAGGTTGGGGGTGTGAGATAAGTGTAAATACAACTGCGACCATTTTGGAAGGCAAGTGGGGGAAAGGGATTGAAGGTATGGATCTCACTGTTCAGAACATCTACCTTCAGTTAATTCCCCTATTTTTATTAAAACCTCCAAACTTTACTGTGCTTTGTGTTCCTAAGTACAGAGTCCCATTGATTTAACCCTTTCAGAGAGTTAGTTACCAGTCTTACACAGGAGTGTCCTAGTGCTATTTCTAAGAAGATTTTAGTATGGTTGTCTCTCATCACTCTTCACTGAGTCGTATTGCTATCTGGGGAAAATTCAAGTTACTATGCGTGGCCTCCCAGTCTGGTCTCTGATCATCTTTTCACCCTTTTCATTATATCACACCACATTTTCTCCCTTCCCGTATCGCCCTATCATTCCATTCCCCCTCCGCTCTAGGCTTACTTACTTCACTTGCCTGCCTGGGCCTTGTTCTTCCAGACCTACAGACCTTCTCAATTGCTGTGTCCTCTGCCAATGCCCAATATGTTCGCCCTTCTTTTAAGTGGCTAACTCCTTCCTATCCATTAGGTGTCAGCCTATATGTCACTTCCTGTGAGGCATGTTCTCTGAGCCAGATAAACTGAGTTAGACACTGCATCATGTGTTTCCTCCAGCCCCCTGTGCCCTTGACTTCACAGACTTCACCGGCTGTGTTATCTTTACTTACAAGTTTGATCTCCCATCACGGAAAAGTTCTCTGAGTGCAGGGACCCAGCACTGATTACAGCACCTGGTCCACAGATGTGTTTTAATAAGTATTTAATAAATAAGTAACTATTAATAAATAAATAAAAATAATAAATTGATTAATGAATTAATTAATATTAAATAAATAAAACACAGATGTGTTTTAAAAACTATTTAATAAATAAATATTAGATGAAGTAATTAGGAAAGGGAAGGAGGAAGGATGGAAGAAAGGAAGGAGGAAGGAGGAAACCCTTGGGATCCTCTCTTCCATCTTCCCAAGTCCTTATCTGGAATTACAATATGTCTGAAATATTAGAAGCTGTGTATGGTGACTTTTCCCTTACATGTTGAACTAATGCACACGTAAACATGCCGTACTGATGTGAAGTATAAAGCTGTGCCTGACTGCATCTCCTTTATTTCAAGTACAGTAATTCTTCTTTTTTTTTTTTTTTAAAGTTTATTTATTTGGAGAGAGACACAGCATGAGCACGGGAGGGGCAGAGAGAGAGACGGAGAGAAAGAGAATCCCTAGCAGGCTCTGTTCTGCCACCTGCACAGCCCAACATGGGGCTTGAACTCACGAAAACTGTGAGATCATAACCTGAGCCCAAACCAAGAGTGGGGTGCTTAACCGACTGAGCCACCCGGGGGCCCCTGCATCTCTTTCCTTTCAAACAAACTGGGCACCAAGTCAGTCTAGCTCCCTGTCTCAGATATACACCAAGGAACACCAGAGATAGGGGCGGGAGAATACCTTGGGGAAGCCCAGATCCAGTCTCTCCACTATTTGGGGGTAGAAACCCTGTGGCTGACTGACAGTGAATAAATGGCACTATAAATAAAAGATGACGTACAATTTAATTTTATAATACACCAATTTGGAAGATAGAAGGAGAAAGAATTTTCTGTATTGCTCTTAAATTCACATTTGGGTTTCCCAACCTATGTGACATGAAGCCTTCAGGGCATCAGCTACTCCTTCCCCTCCTCTGTTACCCCCACTCCACCCAGGGCCGAGCACTCACTCACTCCCTCTGCATCTACCACATGCCCCCTTCTGAGTACTCTTCCCCATGTCCCAGAATTTTAATTCATTCCTCACCCAGAGGTCCTTGCAGCAGCTCTTTGCCCCCTAGTCACCATGAACATGTACCTTTCCTCACCAGTTGCATGAAATAGCTCGTAGGCAGGAGGCAGGAGGAGCAGGGAAATTTCTAAGTGAAATTTCCAGCTTAATGAGATGGGACGGTAGCCTTCTCAGAGATACACTAGAACGTTGAGCCTGGCCCTGTTCAAACACTGGCAACTGAACTGAGAAGAACCCTGAACAGATGCAAATTAGATGACCTGGTAAGGTCTTTTTCATCTGTAGAATCTCTGATTACAGACATGCCATTTCTATTTCCATTCTGGAGTAGATGCATCACTTTCTCAAGACTGAAAACGCCTGGTTTAGCTGTTTATGAGGGTAGACATGTGGAATTTAGAGAAGTTCGGGTGTAATGATACAGTTGGCATACCATGTCTAGGGTCTCCGTAGAAACAAACGTGGCCACGACGTCTGAATGCAGAACATTAACAACTAACTCACACCCTCACAAAGAAACATCCTCACATGGACCCTTGCTGTGCAGCTTTGAAATGCTTACGTGTTCAGGGGCGCCTGGGTGGCGCAGTCGGTTAAGCGTCCGACTTCAGCCAGGTCACGATCTCGCGGTCCGTGAGTTCAAGCCCCGCGTCGGGCTCTGTGCTGACCGCTCAGAGCCTGGAGCCTGTTTCCGATTCTGTGTCTCCCTCTCTCTCTGCCCCTCCCCCGTTCATGCTCTGTCTCTCTCTGTCCCCAAAATAAATAAATGTTGAAAAAAAAATTTTTTTTAAAAAAAAAAAGAAATGCTTACGTGTTCTGAGAGTCTCCTAAGAACGCCACCTTTAAATAGCAACTTTCTCCCCAGTAGGCCAATGGATTTGCAGATGTTATCTCAGAAGGGAATTTTTCGCATGACTTTCAAGAGTGTATGTTCAAATGACTTGTCCCATCATGATCAGAGCGAAGACAGGGGCTGTGAGTGATGTGGCCACAGACCAGGAATTTTCGTGGAAGTAGGACAGCATTCTATCCTCTATCAGGGTTGTGTCCTATTGCATCAAGGGCCATTTTGATTTTGAGTCTGTGTCCTCTCAGGAGATGCTAGCTAAACTCCAGAAATCCCATTACTTGATTGCCTATCCTCAGCCTATTTGTACATCAGCGTTTGCCACTCAATCATGTTGCTTGTCAGTTGTGCAGAAAAGGGCTACCATAGCAACCCATCCTCAGAAAGACCTTCTTGCAAGGTGGGCCTTTAGCTGGTATCTGGGAACTTGGGTTGCAGGGGAGTTCCTACCACCCTGGCTTGTGGCTCACTGTTGCCTACACATACCATCTATTACGAGCAAGATAATGTGTGCCAACACCTGCTGCCATGAAGTCTGGAATTTCGTGTATTCCCTTAACAAAAGGTGCCCATACGGTAACCACCCAATAAAAACTCTAGGCACCGAGTCTCTAACAAGCTTCCCAAATGGCTGCATTTCAGACATACTGTCATGACTTCTGGCTGGGGGAGGAAGAGTGCCCTGTGTGATTTCACCAGGAAAGGATTCTTGAAAGCTTGTGCCTGGTTTCCTCTGGACTTCACCCATGCACCTTTTCCTTTTGCTGATTTTGCTTCTGATTCTTTTGGATTTCGCTTCTGATTCTTTTGGTGAAGAAAGAAACTATGGCTGTGAATACAACTGCATGATGAGCCCCGTGGACCCTCCTAGCAAATCATTGGAGTCAGAGCGGCCTTGGGGACCCTGACACACAATATTTCACAACTGGAAGGCAGTATTCTCAATTACATCGTTCTTAACATTGAAGTTGTCCCTTGTTTAAATTACTCAAGAGCAGTTCCCTCAAATGTGCATACTCATTTTTCTCCATTATTCCCAATAGACACACACTGTAATCCTCCTTACTTTATCATCTTAGTGCCACGTGCTACTCTCTCCTGTGGAGCCTGCTTCCAGAAGTTACTTGCGCAACCAGAAGCTGAATGCATGACTCACTGGTACCGTGGCAGTACTTTAGATCCATTGCATCCTGGTACTGTCCTTTTCTGGAATATTCTGTGTCCTCACATAAACTGAAAACTCTGTCTTGTTCTTTGGTTTTAACACCAGATGACGCAAACCCTATTTGCTGCTTACATTTTCATGTGCAAAACTTACTTGTGGTTACCCCTGACTGTGCTTTCGTTGACCCCGATCACTTCAAAGGCACTTACTTTTCAAGACAAGATGCTTTGAAGAGAAGATACTTTGTTTCCTCGGCGGGAGAGTTACAAGTTTCTACTTGTTATGCTAATCTTATTTGACTGGATTTATTTTTAGAAAGTAGAGAAAAAGACTTGGGACCTACAAATTCTAGGGCAAGACCACCCTCTTAGCATTTGACACAGTCCAGATCCCATTTTAAGAAATGTGATCAGAAGACCTCTGATATACTTCGCTGAGTTGTCAGCCCTCATCACTATTATAAGGCATCATGGATAATCCACAAGTGTCTGGTTTTCTCTGAAAGCACATGAAAATTACACCAATAACGTTTTCAGGAATCATCAGCCAATAGTAGAAACCTAAGGATGAAGAACCTGTTGGACCAAAATGATTAGTCCATGTATTCCCTTAAATCTTGTCAGTCAAGTAAACCCCAATGGGAGTCAAGATTTAGGTAATTTTTTTTTTTAATTTTTTTTAATGTTTATTTATTCTTGAGAGAGACAGAGACAGAGTATGAATGGGTGAGGGGCAGAGAGAGAGGGAGACACAGAATCCAAAGCAGGCTCCAGGCTCCGAGCTGTCAGCACAGAGCCCAGCGCGGGGCTTGAACTCACGAGCCATGAGATCATGACCTGAGCCAAAGTTGGATGCTCAACCGACTGGGCCACCCAGGTGCCCCAAGATTTAGGAAATTCTAACCTTTCTGCCTAAATCCCTGACACTTGATGTCAACTCCACATTGGCAGAACGAGTCTGTCTTTCCAGTAGCCTCCCCAATGACATGCCCAGCTTGGGCACACCATGAACCATTGCTATCCATCATCTGGTCACCGGATGCAAATCCCAAATTGAATACTTAGCAGTGTGACATTGCCTAAGTTAATTATGTACACTGGGCCTCAATTACCTCATCTGTAAAATGCGTGTGATAATAGCATCTACTTTATAATATTGTTATCAAGTTAAATGATTCCACAAATATTTAACATTTAAATCATTGCTTGGCATCTTGAAACCACAATACTCTAATGATTCATTATCATTAATATGATTGTACCCACTTGAGGTCACAGCTTTCTTTCCACAAAAAAAGAAATCCCTTTATCCAAAGTTGGCAAAGGGCTATCACTCTACTGTGGTCAAGTCATTAGAAGAATGAAATATTTGACAATTGAACCTTTAAGAAGTGAAAAACAAGGGGGCGCCTGGTTGGCTTGGTCGGTTAAGCGTCCAACTTGGGCTCAGGTCATGATCTCACGGTCCGTGAGTTCGAGCCCTGCGTCTGGCTCTGTGCTGACCGCTCAGAGCCTGGAGCCTGTTTCAGATTCTGTGTCTCCCTCTCTCTCTGCGCCTCCCCTGTTCATTCTCTGTCTCTCTCTGTCTCAAAAATAAATAAACGTTAAAAAAATTTTTTTTTTTTTTAAAAAGTGAAAAACAGGAAACAACCCGAGTCAGAGTATAAAGGCAAGAATGATAACCGGTTCACCTGTGGATCTCTCCTTTCTTTCAATAAGAAACCAATAACACTGGAGCATTTTAAAATTTTTATATAACTGTTGAAAGTCTAACACGTTCTGTGATTATTTTTCCTCCCCTCAGGACTCGCCAAGTATGAAATTTCCTGGAGGCCTCCTCTTAGTTTTCTTTTGTCACCACACCCCACTCCAATGCCTGGGAATAAGTCAGCATCCAGCCACAGTGGCCATCTTGATGCAATACGTTTACTCACTCAGTTGGGTAATTAAGAAGCCATTAAATCCTGCAAATGTTTGCTTGAGGCCCAGCATGTGGGTATTTGGTAACATCTAGATACTCGGTGTCATGAAAACCCAAACGGGGCTGCCTTTGAGAATATGCCAAATGGAGCTCAAGTTCCCAAGAGGTTATAAGAAATGGCAAATGCATTTACCAAGGTTTGGGGAGGATTTCTTCTACGTGAACTGCAAAATGTTTTGATTATCATTAGATTAGTCACAGGGCTTATCTAAACACATATTTGGGTGCAGTTTACTGTTTTAGCTAGAAGAATTACCTTAGGCTTAGAACATAAATCTCTGAAACTGAACATAGCAGATAATATAAATTTTCTTTATTAGACTGGCAAAAGGCCCACCCTTCACGATTTTTTGTTTGTTTGTTTCTTAAAGACAGACTCTCTTGGATTTTGCTTCAAATTTTTATAGTTTGCTGACATAGTGTTAACTTCAACTCAAAACTCCCTACTTGGATTGAAATTTCCAAAAATCATTTGCAGATGAGAGTCACATTAAGAATTATAACATTCCAGTGACCCATTGACCACTTTTCTCCAAAGAGATTTTTAATGAATTTTTTGAGTAAACATATTTGGGGAAAAAAGAGGAAGGACCTCTAACATGCATTTTGTTGTCTCTCCATTCCCATTAATTTTTCCAGAGATTTTACATTCCTTAGAATCTAAGTGGAAAAAAAAATTATGGGTCCAGATATCTAACAGTCAGATGCATTTCTCTCTTATTGGGTAATTTTATGTGGGGGGGGGGGGGTTATGTCTAGGTTTTGACACACAAAGGAATAGATGTATTCTCTCTTGCATATTTCAGGGAACAAATCTGATGCTAAAACAGGCAGCGTGAAGAAATAAGAATATCCTTGCCCTTAAGGTATGTTTAGTCTAGTAAGAAATAGAGTATATAACATAAGCATGTATGCATACACGAATACACAAGCATACTGGAAAGTATCAAAGATCAGAACTTGAGGACATAAACTGGATTGATGGGCATGACGTTAAAAAAGGTAACTAGTGGCTACAAAAGGAGGGAAAGATCAGAGAACATAAAAAGGAAGTCACATTTATTGAGCAACTACACAGTGCGATGACTATGGTTTCACATGCATTTCCTCCCATAGTCCTCACACCAGTCCTGCAGGGTCAGTAGTGTTTTAGAGATCAGGAGAGGCATGGACCTCCACCAAGGGCAGCAGACTGCAAAATTCTAGCTTTTACTGAGCACGACCCACTAACTCACCAGACCTCATACCATTAATTTCCTTTATTTTTTTTTATTGTTAATGTTTATTTATATTTATTTTTGAGAGAGGGAGTGAATGCAAGCAAGGGAGGGGCAGAGGGAGGGAGGGAGGGAGGGAGACAGAATCTGAAGCAGGCTCCAGGCTCCTAGCTGACAGCACAGAGCCCGACGTGGGACTAGAACTCACCCACCGTGAGATCACAACCTGGGTTGAAGTCAGACACTTAACCGACTGAGCCACCCAGGCGCCCTCCTTTCTTTTGCATGTTGCCCTCTATATTTTGGAGATTTTCTAGTATGTGTATGCATGCATGCTATATACTTTATCCCCTCCCATAAAACATCTTGCAGGCAAAGGTTTTCTCACTCCTTCGTGGTGCCCATTCTAGCTCAGTATTGACTGGCAGAGGCAATCTGTAGGCGACATAAAGAAAAGTAAAATTTTAATCAATCAACCCATTGGAACTGACTTTTATCCCCACTAAAGTGGTTTAACATTAACTGTCTGCTTTGCCCAGTGTAGAGAAAGCAAATAATGAACTGACTAAATAATGAACAAAATCTACGGACACCCTCTGCCCATGAAAATCTAATGTTCGACTTGAATGTATAAAATGAATACAGGGGCGCCTGGGCAGCTCAGTTAAGTGTCCGACTCTTGCTTTTGGCTCAGGTCATGATCTCATGGTTTCATGGGTTCAAGCCCCACGTCGGGCTCTGTGCTGACAGTGTGGAGCTTGCTTGGGATTCTCTCTCTCTCCCTTTCTCTCTCTCTCTCTCTCTCTCTCTCTCTCTCTCTCTGCCCTGCCTCCCTTCATGCTGTCTCTGTCTCTCTCAAAAATAAATAAACTTTAAAATTTTTTAAAAATAAAAAATAAATACAAAGAAATGAAATGAAATGAAATGAAATGAAATGGAGACAGCACTGTTCTGATAGAAGCAGGGCAGAGCAAACTGTCTCCACCTCAGCTCTGTCCTGAGCACATGACAATCCATGATCTGAACCTCATTTTATCGGAACAATACTCGCATCATTTGGTCTCAATAGGAAAGACTGTTTTAAAAAATTGCAATATGAGACTAGGTCCCAAACTCTTCCTCAACTGTCTAATAAAAAACACACAGCAGAGCCTGATCTATGCTAGAAGGTTATTCCCAAGGTGATACCCTAAGAATCTGGAGAACAGGCTCCAGGGAATATTTCCAAGCCACTCAGTATAAGTAGGAATATAAAAACACATCAGATGTTTTTTTCCTCATCAAAACATTAATCTGGAATATTCCACTTCAAGTGCAATGGAGCAGAATTGAGACCAGGAAGTGAGTTTTGTGATCTGTATAATTATTCTGATTTGGACTTTACAACCACTTAGGAATCAGAACAGAAGAATGGAAAATGGGAAGTTAGGATGGGCTAGAATACAGCCGGCAGGAAGCTTGAAAGCACTCCACTTTATTCACGTTCTAAGAAATATACTAAGAACTCAGATCCACAGAAATCAGAAGTAGAAGCCTCCTTGGTGCATGGCTCTGATAGTTTTGAGTAATCTGCAGAAGTTTGCCCACAAGAGATTCAAGATAAATGAAAACAATTAGGATGCCTCCTGTTCCCCCAAATAATTAATATACTTTTTATCATAATGAAGTCCATGACCCTATCCTTTAAAAAATTTGAAATTCTTAGGTACCTGGGTGGTTCAGTTGGTTGAATGCCCAACTCTTGGTCTCAAGTCAGGTCATGATCTCACGGTTCATAAGCTTGAGCCCCGTGTCAGGCTCTACACTGACATCGTGGAGCCTGCTTGGGATTCTCTCTCTCCCTTTCTCTCTGCCCCTCCCCTGCTTGCTCATAAGCACGTGCACTTGTGCTCTCTCTTTTGCCCTCAAGCTAAATAAATAAAATTCAAAAATTTTTGAAGGGGCGCCTGGGTGGCTCAGTCTGTTTGAGCTTCCGACTTCGGCTCAGGTCACGATCTCACCGTCTGTGAGTTCGAGCCCCGCGTCGGGCTCTGTGCTGACAGCTCAGAGCCTGGAGCCTGCTTCGGATTCTGTGTCTCCCTCTCTCTCTAACCCTCCCCCACTCATGCTCTGTCTCTCTCTGTCTCAAAAATAAAACATTAAAAAAAATTTTTTTAATTTTTTTGAAATACTCCATCCTGAGATCACTGAGTTCTCTACATGACAACACGAAATATTAAAGAACAAAAATAGTGACCATCCAAAAGAAAAAAAAAACGGGATAGGATACATGATTAGCCAATATGTCAGGCAATTAAGGAAAGTGAATAAATGGGTTCAAAATCATTAGCAATCAGAGAACTAAAAATTACAACAAAATGGTATCAGCAAAAACACCTTGAAAGGCAAGCTGTGTCAAGATTTAGGCAGGATGTGGGTCTCATGGCCAGCGCATCAGGAAGAATGAAGCTGCTTTCACCTGAGATGAAGGAGGGTCCTAGATAGAGCAGATGTGTGTGAGAAAAATCTAGAGTTCCATTTTTGGCATATTAGCTTTGAGATGCTTTTTAGATAACCAAGCAGCAGTGTCAGGTAAGTGGTTATACGAGTCTGGACTTTGGGTGAGGGATTTAGGCAGGAGATATAAACTTGACTGTTAGGAATATTTGGTGGTTATCTAAATCCATGAACCTAGATGAGACTACCAGGGGAGTCAGAGATGACCAAGCATCGGTAGGAAAGAGAATAAGGTCAAGAACTGACCCGAGCTCTTCAGCACTGGTATGAGTAACAAAAAGAGAACCCAGCAAAGGGCACTGAGAAGGACTCATCGAGTGCAGAGGACAGAGGAGTGTGGCCATTTCTGAAGATGAGGAGGTGTGGCTAGCCATGTCAATGTCACTGAAGCCCAAGCACTAGGACTAAGAATTGGTCACTGGAAATAGTAACATAGAGGTGGATACCAAAAACTCAGTGGAAGGCTTCTAGGTGGCTAGAAAGTGGACACCGTTGGCAGAATGCCACCAGGTGACTTTCTGATGCATTTTCAACGAATGTATTGCCTGTTCGGATGAGAAACAAACAAGCAAACACATAAATGTCCTTTGCCCGTTAAGGCCGCTATAACAAATCATCCAAGACTGGGTGACTTACAAACAGCAGAAATGCATTGGTCGTGGTCCTGGAGGCTGACAGTTTGAGATCCGGTGCCAGCATGACCAGGTGAGGACCTGTTTCTGGGTCACAGACTTCTCGCATCCTCACAAGGTGGAAAGAACTCGAGATCTCTCCGGAGCCTTTTTTATAAGGCGCTACTCCCATTTATGAGGGCTCTGCCCTCATGACCTAAGCACCACCCGAAGACCTCTCTTCCTCATACCATCATTTTGGGGGGTTAGGATTTCAATATATGAATTTGAGAGGGACACAAACATTCGGACCATAGCGTAAGTAGAATTTGATTTCTTTTCATCAAAGCATAGAATTAAATAGCAGATTAGGCCAAACTGAAGAAAGAATTAGTAAAACATAATATATACACATCAAAAAATGGCCACATTACAACACAGAAATATGGAAAATGTGAAAAAGAAGTTAGAGATATGTACACTAAGTGAAAAGGTGTATCATGCATCTAAGCGGTGTCTCAAAAAGAGAATAAAAACAATAAAGTCAGTATTTTAAAATATTGTGGCTTTGAATGTATCTAGCTAATAGATAACATGAATCTACAGATCCAGGAAGTCCAAGATATTCTGAGCAGGAAAAAGAAACATCCACACCAGACATATTGTTAAAAAGTTAAAAACAAACAAACAAACACAAAGAGAAGGTTGTTAAAGCAGCCAGAAAAGGGATGGATCACCCAACAAAGAATGACAATAGGAATGACCGTAGACTTCTCAAAATCAAGAGCAGATGTCAGAAGACAGTGGAATAGTATCTTTAAGGTGTTGAGATAAAATAATTGTCCTCGGAAACCATTTTTGCCAGCCGAACTGCGTCGTGAACAAGACTTAAAGGAAGTCATTTACAAATAAAAACTGAGGGTTTATAGCAAAAATCTTGTCCTAAAGCAAGTTATCATGGACTACTCCAAATAAAGGAAAATTATTTCAGGATAGCCAATATTAGAAAAGAGGATCAAAGAGGCGGTACAAGGAAGGTTTCGAAGGTTTTTTTCCCCTGTGAGGTCACCGTGTTCACTTCCTAATCACGTGGTCCTCAGTTTAAAATCAGAGAGTGAAAACAGGTTCTCGTCCTTGGCTATAGGTGACTTTGCAGTAGTTGACCGCTCAGCTCCTAATCTCCGTGGCAAAATAGGTTGGCGTGTTTATCTGTTAACAAAATGTCAGTGGATGAAGTCATTTCAGGACTAGTGCTCGGTAATCCTTTTCAGACTTTTCCTGTCACTACTCTTTGCTGTCTTCCTATTAAAGTAACTCATTTGGTTTCTTATGGTCTCATCTACTTCTCTCTTGCCTGCACCAACCAAGGGCTTTATTTGAGGAGTCAAGGTTGTGGTCACCAAAACTAGGACTGAATCTTGGCCTCACTATTTTCCTCTAAAGCGAAGTCATAAGAAGGCTTTTCCTGCAGAATCTATCAACCTTTGCTCCTGGGCGCCATCCAAGACAAAAAACAACTCTTGTTTTTCCCCTCTTCGTTCTATCACTCCCAAGGCAAGTCCTCTGCCCTTGGAGAATCCAATCCCTTGCACATCAAATTTTGGCTTGAGTCAGAGGTAAGATGTTTATTTTTACAAGCTTTTATGCTGTTTAATTGGTTTGGTGTTTGGAAAGAGAGATTGTAGGGTCCAGTTTAAAGCCATTAACTTCACACGGTAAATGGATGCATAAACCAGCAACTTAGAAATACCTGAAGAGGCGATCGGTGCACTGAAACGCAGCATGGAGAGACACATAAGTGAAAAAATGATGGGGCCCCTGGGTGGCTCAGTCATTGAGCATCCAACTCTTGATATCAGCTCAGGTTGTGATCTCACAGTAGTGAGATGGAGCCCCACTTCAGGCTCTGCACTGAGATTGAGATTCTCTCTCTCTCTCTCTCTCTCTCTCTCTCTCTCTCTCTCTCTCTTTCTCTCTCTCTCAAAAATGAATAAACATTAACATTTTTTAAATGAAAAAAATAAATGAAGAAACGAGAGGTACATAAGTACAGAGGACAGAATGAGAATGTACTTCCCAGAAGAAGAGAATATTAGCTCTAGAGAAGAAAAATTCTTCAAAGACATAATAATGGCTGCGAAGTTTCCAGAATTGAAGAAAAGAAGAGATGTTGCTAAAGAAGCATACCTAGTGCTTGTATTCTGTCACCTGTGACCCCATATGGTGAATATTGATTTTCTCCTCTCTCTCTCCACTCCAACAAGCCCCTTAAGAACAGGAAATCTGTTGGGAGTGCCTGGGTGGCTCAGTCAGTCAAGTGTCCAACTTCAGCTCAGGTCACGATCTCAGTTTGTGGGTTCAAGCCCCACATCGGGCTCTACGCTGATGGTGCAGAGCCTGCTTGGGATTCTCTGTCTCTCTCCCTTCCTCTCTGCTTCTCCCCCACTCACGCTCTTTCTCTGTCTCTCTCTCAAAATAAATAAACTTAAAAAAAACAGGAAATCTATCCTATTGACTATTGCATCACTGGCACCTGTGAAGAGCTCTGTAGCGCTTAACAAACATGTACTGCTTATAGAGAAGAGAAAATGAAAGGTGTTTATGAACCAAATGCTCACTATGCATTTGCAGAATAAAGGGGGCATGCCTGTGGGGCAGGACCATTTTTCTCGCCCATGTTGGGGTGACGTTGGCTCGTCCCACCCACAGGATGCTGTCACTGGGACTGGGGTGGGGAAGAGAGCCCCCTTCTGAAGGGAAGAGTTTGCCACAGTTTTCGAGATGTGCCCCTCAGCTTCACTTACTCTCTTTGTTTACCCAAACGTAGAATTCCAGTTGTGCATAAAATTGAGCACTGACTTTAACCTGACTCACAGGGACTAAGAACAAAGGCCAAAATCATGTACAAGATAGACAAGAGATACGTTGAAAGGTAACAACAACAACAACAACAACAAATAGCTACAAAGAATCAGGAGGCGTTGAACCTCAGTGGAATGAAATCTCCAGGACTCCTTCCAGAAAAAAAAAAAAAAAAATCCTGAAAGCAGAAGTCAACAAACTTAGATTTCCTGAAAACGTCTACTCTGTCTGCTGTTCCACCAAATATCTAGGCTGTGATGCAAGCCGATAACACTTGGCGCTCACAGGGGTTTTCCACTTTCACACTCTGGGTAGAGAATCTCAGTAATTGATCCTGACAGCTCGACTCCAAGGGACGCTGGTCAGGAGCCAGGGGAAGTGTCTGTCCACACACCCATCACGCAAGCTTTGCAGGCACTGGCTTCTCCCCCCACCCACCCACCCCCCCGGGTTCTTGGCACCCTTAGCTCCTGTTCTCACTGCAGGTTTCAGGAAAAGTCCCACCTCCGACGTGTCCTTCAGGATCACATCGCCCTCAGGGCTCGCTGGCACCAAAGTGACTCAGCTCATTTAAGTGTACCCTGGGTTTTAGTCCAAAACTGAAGATGGTGTGACAAGCCCCAGCCTCCTCTGGTGTGACGAGCACATCCCTTCATGTTTCTGGAACGATGCTGAAAGTTCCTGACTTCCAAGATGTTGCCCACAGAATGAGAGAGAAATAAAACAAAATCGAATATGAGAAAAGGCAATTTCACGACTCCAAAGGAGAGAGAGGAAAGGAAACCCCTCAAAAGAACTGAAGGGCTGCCTGGGTGGCTCGGTCGGTTGGGCGTCTGACTTCGGCTCAGGTCACGATCTCACTGCTTGTGACTTCAAGCTCCGTGTCAGGCCTTGTGCTGACAGCTAGAGCCTGGAGCCTGCTTCAGATTCCGTGTATACCTCTCTCTCTGTCCCTCCCCTGCATGTGCTCTCTCTCTCTCTCTCTCTCTCTCTCTCTCTCTCAAATATAAACATTTAAAGAAGAAGAAGAAGAAGAAGAAGAAGAAGAAGAAGAAGAAGAAGAA
>NW_024412470.1:5899534-5926391 GCF_014898765.1 Herpailurus yagouaroundi
AAGAAGAAGAAGAAGAAGAAGAAGAAGAAGAAGAAGAAGAAGAAGAAGAAATGAAAGACATCTCCCCTTCCTCTGTTCCACCATTCTTTCTAGAAGCTAGCCTCGAATGAGGCAGCCTCATTTGTTAAAGGCTAGACTGTCTCTCCGTGTTTGGAAGTATGGTTAAGTCAAATTTTACACGAGAGCCCACCGACATGAAGAAAGGATAAATACACATTGACGTTAAAAACTACTGGGGTTTTCCCACTTGTAATATGTTCTGGCTGTGAGAGAAATCAAGCCTGGGATGTGCCACCAGCACTAACATCTAAACCCGAGTCTATGGGACTTGGCACCTGGTTTGGAGAAGGCGCTGGGATAACTCATGCTGTCCAATTCCTGATAAATTACTTGGATATTTGGCAGCAGGTAAATGAAGTGTACCCTCCAAAAATATCTTAAAACCCCTTTATGAAGATCTAAGAAAAGATGGTCACATACACAACAATGTGCAAAGGTGTGCGGAAAAACCTACCTTCTGAAAAACAACAGAAGCCCCATAACACCCCAGCATTAAAAATCAGATGTTCACAATTATTCTTGAAAATCATCTGAGTGATTCGACGTCAAACAAATGTAAGGCTAAAAAAGTAAACCCATATGAGCCAAGATTTTTAATTTAAGTGAAAATCTAAAGAACAGAGCAAGAAAGGGGAAAGAATTACATGGAGCATTTTGACTAAACACTCCAGAAAATCTGATTTTACAAGTTCATCCATTCGACAAATGTAGCTTCTTGTTAATAGTTTAATCTTAACAGCTCCCAACTGTGGGTTTTAGGGAGCACAGTTAGTGATACATTTACGATGGCTGTGAATCCCTCAGACAAGACACCGACCACTCAACATGTCAGTTACCAACTCTCTGAAGTTTCATCTAATCTTTGAAACATCACTGTCTTGACATTCGCTTATTTCAGTAAGACTTTGGACTCTCTCAAAACCTCAGGCGACTCTTCTCCATGGATAGGGCCTCCTTTAAGCTATCAAATTTTCAAAAGCCTGTGTGCTCCACTCACGTGCACCCCCAATGGTTCCTGATTTGAGTGAGTTTCCATTCCAGCCTTCTCCGGCCTTCGGTTGGCATGAAGGGGAGGATATCATGGGAAGATAAGTCCTAGGAAAACTAAGGGCCAAGGAAAACAAGGACTCCCATGTAAACCCTTGCAAATGACTGGTCAGTGCAGAGATGTCTTTAAGTGGCATCCACGTCCTTGCAAAATCCGACCTAATGGAACATAAGTCAGGAGTGGCCAGTATGCCAGCTGCAAGAGAGACAACAGGAAAGGGTTTGTTTTTCAGATGGGGGAAAAACAGGTGCTGGTAAGAGTCAGTTGAAATGATAAGATGCTAGTCATCAGGACCAAATTCCAGGGCAACACGGAGTCCTAATATGAAATTGAAGCTGGGTAAGAAACCAGCGGAAACGCAGTGCTGCAGGATGGGAACCCACAGTCCAGCTTGGGAGAAGGTTACGGCGCCATGAACGGCACTACCCCCGGTTCATCCCAGGCCACCAGGAATGCAGCAAGACAACTGCCATGCTAGAAGGCTGATGGGTCAGCCTTACACGAGCCTCCTAAGCCAGCCTGGCAGAAGTCCGAAGCAGACTGTAGGCTTCAGGGAGAAGACGTGAGTATCTCACCTGGAGTGGGCTAGGGCAGGGGATGACACAGAGTTCCCTTCCCCTCATCGAGTCTGTGAGATAAATAACATAGATGAACATCAGGCTTCTCATGTCCTAGGTGCAATTCATGACTGACGCCCGGATGCATCGCCAGCAAACTGCATGCTATGCCTCCTTTCAAATGTACTATTTAAGTCAGTATCTGATGTTTTTGAGAACTTAAAGGAATCTATCCTCTACATTTTAAATACACTATTTAATTCATTGCAAGACATGAGGTATTTTTCACATTTTAACATCTCTTAAGTCAGGATTCATCTTTTTTTAATGTTTATTTATTCTGAGAAAGAGAGAGAGAGAGAGCGCGCAATCAGGGAGGGGCAGAGAGAGGGAGTCAGAGAATCCCAAGCACTGTCAGCGCAAAGCCACATGGGGGACTCGAACTCAGGAACCGTGAAATCGTGACATGAGCCAAAAATCAAGAGTCGGACACTCAACTGACTAAGCCACCCGGGCGCCCCTAAATCAGCATTCATCTAATAATCAATGGCGTCTCACAGCCACCATTGGCCACCTGGTCATCATGACAGAGTTGCCATTGCCCGCATGCACGTGAACTTGGTTGTTATTCCTGGACCTTGTTTGGACAACTGTAAACCCAAAACATTTCAGTCAATATAGCATTTAAAGACCACTTGAAGAAGCAACGTGATTTCTGGTGGCCATTTTCTTGTAAGATCAAAAAAGTGCTTGCTCCAAAACATGCAGAAATGGTAGAAGAACACAGAGGAAGACCGAAGAGACACCGCAAAGAACATTTTTAAAGAAAGCTCTTGATGGCACAGAGGACAGCAGAGAATAGAAAACCATGGACACTGATGACAGACCTGAAAAATGATTCCGAAAAATCAGGCTCTCAGTGCGAATGGGCTTTGGGAACACGTTGACCAATTTATTTTGCTTTTATGTTCCTTTCTAACTGGATGCACAAAAATGATGTATAATTTTATAATTTTTAAAGGCCCGAATGAGTCTAAAAGAATTCTTCTGGTGAGTTTTAAGTGTAAATTCTAAGTGATTAAAAAAAAAAAAAAAGGTAGTATAACTACTTAATTCAAAGAAAATTTTCTCTATTACCACTATACAGTGGCTTACAGTCAAGAATTCAATGAAATACAGCAGTTTTTCCTATTTCTTATTTCTCCAGGCTTTATCCTTTTCCTTGATCCTTTCAACAACTTCTTCTTACAACTACCACGCCATCCACTGTGTTCCAACCAAACCGACCTTCCGAAAGTAACTCACATGCAGCCGAGAATGTTCGTGCTCACTAACGCCACGGGTTCTTCCACTTCTCCCAGGGCACACAGCCAGATTACAAATCCTAGCACTCCCGAGTAAGTGAGACCACAGGTATGAGCTCTGACCAAGGGAACATTGGTGGGAGTGATTATGCCCCCCTCCAGACCTGGTCTCTGAAGCCACTCACGCAATTGTGTCTGCACCCACTTTCTGCACCCTGGGCGGAGATGGTCCCATGGCAACCTTGGGAGCCATCGTTAAAACCCGCAGAGCCCTCCCTCAGCCTGGATTCCTGACCGACTAAGTGGAACGGCACTCCCATAGCCACTGATGCCTGCTAGACTCTTCCGGAAATGAAAGACCAGCCGTTATTATATTAAGCCACTGAAATATGGTGGATGCTGTTACGACGTTTTCTTACCCTGGCAAGCACATTCACACCTCAGGCGTGTATACCTGTTGTTTTTTCTTCTCCAAGACGTTTAAGTCTACATTCATTTAAGTCTACACCCAAATGTCACATCTTCAAAGATGCCATTCCTGACCTTCCTATCTGTTTAATCTATGCTGTTTTATTTTTCTTCGTAACGCTAATCACTCTATGATACTATAGTGTAGGTTTACTTGTTTAACCTATATTATAGGCTTACTTATTTATTAATATTCTACAAGAATATGAAACTCTGTTTTGCTCAGTGGTGTGCCCCCATCCCACCCCTGTGCCTAGAAAAATGCCCAGTACAAAGTAGGGTCTCTATAAATATTTGTTGAATTAATTAATGACTTAATTAACTATAGGAGGGAAGTAAAACAGTTTAAATTATTATGCCCGTTCTAGACAAAGAAACTGAGTCACAAACAGAATGAGTGGCATCCTAGGGTCCGAAGCATTGGCAAAAAAATGAGATTAGGGAACTGCTTGGTGAAGTTACAGTTAGAGAATCAAGTCCGGGTGAAACATAGAGATTACAAATGAGTAACTAAGCATTGTTCAATGACCTTCAAAACTCAAGATGCAAAAATAATTGACCCATATCTCCTATCTCTTCATTCATCCCAGTCAGTTATACTCTCCTGGTATAAGGAAACTCTTCCAGGGCCCCCTCAGCTTGCATTCCAGCAACACATGGACCACCAGTATTTTCGGCTAGATGAACAGCCCCTCCGGGTTTATTACACCTGCACGGACTCTTTCGATCTCCTCCACTCTACCCTAAATGCACCCAATTCTCATAACTCCGAGAAAACATCTCGCAGAACTCAACTAATAAATAATCTTCCAACAAGTGGACCAAAATCTTAACCCTCACAGAATCCCTAAAGGCTGGGTTTAAAATTTAACATCTCTTTTCTTATGCACAGAGAATAGTGGAGTATCGCCCTCACATACCATATCACTGCATTTTTCTTGTAACTTTCATGCTCTAAGTACCAACGCTGGACTCGGGTTTGGGAAAAGTCCTGAAGTTGATAAACAATCATTTTTGTGCCCTTTTTTAACCCCTTCTTCCCTGGTTGAAAAATCCAGAAATTAGAACTGTGCCTCCCTGTGGCCTGCATTCCCAGATAGTATCACGTGTGCTAGACCAACGTTCCCCAAAATCTGTTCCCCAGAACACTACTTGTGTGCGACTGTCCATTATAAATAGTTTTACGCTCAGATAAGTTGGGGAAACCCTGTGTCTCATGCACCAACCTCATAGACTCACGTTGCATAAAAGTATATTAAAGGAGAAGCACTCAGGTGTTCAATTTTGTCTAAGCCAGAATTTTCCTGAAATTATTCGAATAAAGAATCACTTTGTTTTCTCACTGTCTGCTAACTTCCCATTGAATTAGTGTTCTTTGAAAGGCATTCTGAAAAAATGTTGCCCCTGGTCTTTATAATCCTGTTTCACACATATCCTCCTGACCACCACTGCCGCCAAAGCCAAACAATGTTGAAAAAAAAAAAAAACCAATTTACAATTTTAAGTGATTTACGCTTCTCATCAAACATCTGCACTTGTGTCTCTGGGGCTGCTGCATTTCTGGCTCAGTCCGGTCCTGGAACTGTCCTTGAAGGCTCTGTCTCCTCCTGCCCTTCCCCTTGGCATCTGTTCAGTCCCTTTGGCCAGATCCAGCCGTCCTCGCTCAGGAGTCATGTAATAACTCTGACCCGAAGAGACCCGGCTTTCTGAATTCTTTCATTCTTGTCTCCATGCTTCAACCTTTTTCCCAGGCATTCTTCTCCAGGTTCCAAATGTTCCCTGCCATTTAAACAGTGCTTCGGGAACTAGGATTAATTTGATGATGGGAAGAGTTAAGGGAGATGAGAGGCCAGGAAGGCAATCACGTGTGGCAGTCCAGTCAACCTCAATTACTTCTGTAAGTGAAGGAGAAAGGTGATTTGGAGAATCCAAAGCACTCTCCATCTGGAACCTCCAGAACTACATTGGGTAAAATGGCAGACCACTCGCCCCCGCCCTGCCCCCGCTTGTGGCCATTCCAGTCTAAGGGCCATCATGGAATCTCACTGATCTTCAGAGCTTCACCACTCAACCATTTGGGCTGAATGATCTCATAAGAGGAAAGAGAAAAAGTAATAGATAACTTCTCCTTGGCATTGGGGCAAATGTCAACTGGCCGATCCCCATAGGAAGTTTCTGGGGGCTTCTAGATACACAAAAAGACTCTGTGGAATCACAACATAGAAAGAGGAGGAGTCTGGTGCACTGAGTGAGCTCCACCTTCTGACTAAGTGCCAGGCGCTCGCCCCAGACCCCATATTCTCGGGGGAATGCCAACTTGGACGACACAAACACAAGCCTCCAAGTTTTAGACCCTGGAAGTAGGCACAGCTATAAGGACGTGAGAGATAAAAGCCACAAGCCCCCAGTTCTGCTGCTGGTTCTATTTCCAATCATTCTGAGGGTGGATCAATATTCATCTTCAACCCTTTTAAGGGTTTGTAACATGGCTGCTTTCAGGAGGACTGAGTCACGTTTTATGACGGCTTGGAGGATGCTGCGGTGTCTCATACTCTTCCAAGGACACCCTGAGGCTGAAGTTGACAACATAGGTCTGAAGCTAGTTAGACATGGAGGATAGTTAGGTCACAGTGCTTGGCAGCTTCAGAAAGCTTCCCACGTATAGCAAATGGCACTCAGGAAGGTAACTAGGAGGTATGCAAGACACCAGTGAAGAAATAGTTTAAAATGGTAGCTAATAGGGGCACCTGGGTGGCTCAGTCGGTTGAGCGTCTGACTTCGGCTTAGGTCATGCTCTCCCGGTCCGTGAGTTCGAGCCCCGCATCGGGCTCTGTGCTGACAGCTCGGAGCCTGGAGCCTGCTTCCGATTCTGTGTCTCCCTCTCTCTGCCCCTCCCCACCTCACGCTCTGTCTCTCTCTCTTTCTCAAAAATGAATAAATGTTAAAAAAATTTTTTTAAACACTAAAACAAATGGTAGTTAATAGTTAATACAGTAAAGTTTTTGCATGCATAATAAAAAATACAAACTAGTTCACAGAATTTGCAGATCTATGGAAACAATGAGCAAATGAGAGGAAGCATGAAAAAGAACCATTACAAACCTTCGTTCATCCCTTATTTGCACCCAGCCTTCTGAAACAAAAAGGAGCAAAGGAGTAAGAGAGTTAAGAACCCTTTGAGCATAATCCCTTTCTTCGAATCTGTGTTATCATTTATACCTGACCCTCCAATAAACAAATTCCAATGTTTTAATTGACCAACAGTATTCACTCTCTCAAATAAAAATGGATAGAAATAATTGTGTTTGCTTCCATTTTTAGCTAAAGTTAACTAAAATCCAGGGCGCCTGGGTGGCTCAGTCGGTTAAGCGTCCCACTTCGGCTCAGGTCACGATCTCATGATTTGTGAGTTCGAGCCCCGCGTTGGGCTGACAGCTCGGAGCCTGGAGCCTGCTTGGGATTCTGTGTCTCCCTCTCTCTCTGCCCCTCCCCTGATCATGCTCTGTCTCTCTCTCTCTCAAAAATAAATAAATATTTTTAAAAAAATTTTTAAGTTAACTAAAATCCTCCACCAATCATTTATATCCAGAGCTTGGACTAAAAATCCTCCTACTGAAAATGATTCTTGGGTATTAAAAAAATTCTAGCATGCATTCTCCCTGCTGCCAGCAAAGCTAAATAAACCAGTGAGTGCCCATGCTTCTCAAGGTCATTTGGTGTCCTTAACACTGTTTCTGCTTCTTCAGATACTCCTTCTCCTTCTCTGCCCCTAGATTCCTTTCTCTAGAACAAAAAAGATAGAGAGGGGAGAAATCCAGGAAGGAAAGAGTTTCAAACAGGCTTGAAACGGCAATCTCACTCAATTTGAAATTAATTAAAGGGAAAGTTAAAATTTTTAGAATTTTTACTGCTTTTGAATATTACTGAGTCTTACTCAAAACATGGATGGAGATTCCGTTTGTTAGCTTTTTAAATGTCATTGGATATGACCTTTGGACTCACACGAAAACACTGCAATAATCTATTCGAGAAGTAGCTCGCAACTCAAGTTTTCTCCTGAATAGCATTATGCGTGCGTTTGCCTCCTCCCCAGAGCAAACACATATATTGATATTGATCTGTTGTCAAAAGGTGATTCCTGTACAAAATTAGTCTGCAAATCATCTTGCACCTAACTAGATGTCTTTGAGTCCAAACATGAGGATGATTCATCTTTTGAAAACAGAATCTAACTGGCAAAAACGTTGTATTGCTTTAATTTCGCCTTTGGATTCGGAAGAAGAAAAAAAAAAAAAAGCAACTCAGCTCTTGCAGAATGAACTACTTCGTCTTCAACACGGAGTCTGACTTGACCAGGAGGCCACATAAACAGACTGCTTGCTTTAAGAACAGCTGGTCGACTCTCTGATTACAGTCAGCAGATTTTCTAGCTGCGTCAGAGCCTGCTTGAGATCGCAACCAGGGAAGCAAAGATATTTCCTAGACAGGTGGAACTTCTAAACTCAGCCGACATCTCTGGTAACTCAGAAGTTCAAGTCCCTAGGTGGCCAAAACTCATCATGTGGCCCAGATCGGCCTCTTCTCCTGATTTGAGATTCAGCCACCTGAGAAAATGTAATTAGTTGCCATTGCCAGCGGTATCTTCATCGTCACTGTCATGATCATCACCCAAAATTAATGAAGCTCCCACCTGCATAGGATATAGAACCCGGTGCACGGCACACATGAGGGAAGCAAGCTCTCCTCCCCAGTCTCCCGCCGTGTTTCTTTTTGAATCTCATTCGCCACCCTTTTCTGGAATGAATGGTGCAGGTGTGGGCAGGCGTGTACTTCCTCAGCCCGCGAGCCTCTGCACTGGAGACTTACTCATTCTTTTCTGCTTGCCCCACCACCCTGCACAGGGACACATAATCCCAAAGAGGATTCTAGAAGAATTCAGGGGGAACCCAACCAAAATTCAAAATTCATCATCCAAACGTGAAGCCTCAAGATGATCATTTATCAGAAGATACTTTGAGACATTTTGATAACTACACATTTATAAAAATGATGCAGATTAAACATACAAGCAAATCTCTGTTATCTTTGTTAATGAGGAGGGAAAAAGAGCAAAGCAGTCAATCCAAAGCAGAACTTTGGACACTGTGAGTATTTGCCTTCACAATATTATATGACTTTTTTTTATTAAATGTTTATTTTTCAGAGAGAGAGAGAGAGCGCGCGCAGGTGCATGCAAGCAGGGAAGGGGCAGAGAGAGAAGGGAGCAGAGGATCTGAGGCAGGCTCGGTGCTGACAGTAGAAAACCTGATGCGGGGCTCAAACTCATGAACCGCAAGATCATGACCTGAGCCTAAGTGTGACACTCAACTGACTGAGCCACCCAGGCACCCTGCTATGTGATTTTTATGCAATGATTTGATATGTGCTTGGGTCCACTAAAACTAGTTTGCATTCCCTAAGTGCTCTGAGCAAAGCCATACGGAGTATGATTCATCATGTTCGGGGTGGCAAGGGAGAGTCAATGAGAAATGAATTAAACAGGGCCAAGGGCCGATAGTATGACAAATTGTGTGTGTGTGTGTGTATGTGTGTGTGTATGTGTGTGTGTGTGTGAGTGAGGCGAGATGAGTGTGAGGGTATCTGAATGTAGGCAAGTATATGTTTATCCAGACCTCACTGTATTTACCTTAGGTACAAAGCTGTGGCACAAGTATGTTCCATAATCATCTTTTATTTTTTATTTATTTTTTTTTTTTTTTGGGACAGAGAGAGACAGAGCATGAACGGGGGAGGGGCAGAGAGAGAGGGAGACACAGAATTGGAAGCAGGCTCCAGGCTCCGAGCCATCAGCCCAGAGCCTGACGCGGGGCTCGAACTCACGGACCGCGAGATCGTTACCTGGCTGAAGTCGGACGCTTAACCGACTGCGCCACCCAGCCACCCCCTATAATCATCTTTTAAAAGTAACCCTTTTAGGGGCACCCGTGGGTGGCTCAGTCAGTTGAGCTTCCGACTTCGGCTCAGGTCATGATCTCGCAGTCCGTGAGTTTGAGCCCCGTGTCAGGCTCTGTGCTGACAGCTCAGAGCCTGGAGCCTGCTTCGGATTCTGTGTCTCCCTCTCTCTCTCTCTCTCTCTGCCCCTCCCCCTCTCATGCTCTGTCTCAGAAATAAACAAACATTTTAAATAAATGAATAAATAATAAAAGTAACCTTTTCACATGGAACTTATTTAGTTCATTTTATTTATTGATACTTATATATCGGGGCACCTGGGGGGCTCAGTCAGTTAAGCGTCTGACTATTGATTCCAGCTCAGGTCATGATCTCACAGTCGGTGGGTTTGAGCCCCACGTCGGGCTCTGCATTGGCAGTGTGGACTCTGCTTGGATTCTCTCTCTTTCCCTCTGCCCTTCCCCCCCCTTCTCTCTCCATCTCTCAAAATAAATAAATAACTTTAAAAAAAAAAGAAAAGAAATACTTATATATCACTTCCTACGTGTCAAGTTTTGTTCTAAGTCAGGGGCCAGCAAACTATGGCCAAATCCAAGCCGCTGCCTGTTTTCATAAACGAAGCTTTATTAGAATGCAATCACGTGTCGTGAGATAACGGAAAATACGTATATTGGTCTCTACCCCCAGTTCCTGGCCCAGAGTTCCTAAAACACCTTGTAATTTCCTAAGTGATAAGAACACTAAGAGCATCAGCTTTTCTGATATTTGACCTTTGACCCTGCCCCTGACACAGGCTCCCCAAACCCTTATGAATTCCTAAGTGATAAGAGCACTGGAAGTATCTTTTGTTCTAACGTGGTGGCTCCTGGATCAGAGCGGGTCACCAGAAAGTCAAGGCCATGAGTAGAAGCATGGAATTTTCGGCCCCTCTCCTCCCACCATGCCCCGCTTCTCTGGAGAGGGGAGAAAGGCTGGACATGGAGTCAATGACTGATCATGCCCAGGTGAGCAAGCCTCCATTAAAATCCCTGTTGCATGGATTTTAGAAGCTGCCAAGCTGGTGAACAGGTGGAGGTGTGGGGAGAGTGGTGTGCTGGAAAGGGTGCAGAGGCCCTGCGCCCCGTCCCACATACCCTGCCCTACGCATCTCATTCACCTGAATGTTCACCTGTGTTCTTTTTTTGTTTTAAGTTTGAGAGAGAGAGAGAGAGGGAGAGGGGCAGAGGGAGAGGAAGAGAGAGAATCCCAAGCAGGCTCTGCACTGTCAGCCAGGAGCCCGACGCGGGGCTCGAACTCACAGCCCGTGAGATCATGACCGGACCTGAAGTCAGACGCTTCACCGACTGAGCCACCCAGGCGCCCCTCACCTGTGTTCTTTATCATATTTTTTATAATAGACTGGTAAACACGGAGTTAACACTTTCCTGAGTTCTATGACCCCTCTAGCAAATTGATCAAAGCTGAGGAGGGGGTGTCAGAAACACGGGGGACAACCAGAACTTGCCAGGGGCCCCTGAAGTGAAGGGGGCCAGCCCTGTGGGACTGAGTTCCTGCTCTGTGGGATATGACGCTACTCCGAGTAGACAGTGCCAGAACAGAGTTAACTGTAGGACACCCAGCTGCTGTCACTGAGAAGCGCTTCATGTAGGGGGAAAACCCACACATTTGGTGACCACAAGTATCAGAAGTGAAGTGTTGTGTGTGAGCAGTAAAGGAGACACATAAGAAGTGGAAAACCGAAGTTTCCAGATACACACACATTTATTTACATAATGTTTATGGCTGCTTTTCATACTAAAATAGTTGTGACAGAAACCATATGGCCCACAAAGTCTGACAATATTTTACGATCTGGCACTTTACCGAAAAAGTTGGCCGACATCTGTCCTAAACGCTTTACAATTACTAACTCACTTAATGTTTACAACAACACTATAAAATAGATACTATTATTGGAAGAAACCATCCAGTCACACCCAGCAAATTAAAAGCCTTCCGTTGAGGGCTTCACTGGCCTTATAAAGGCATGGAATTAGAATAGAGTTGAAGATTCCACAACACCCATGATTTCTGTATCCGAACCACTCTGTGTGGATAACGAACTCAGAAAAGAAATAGAAGGAAAGAAAAACAAGATCACCTCAGAAAGGGAGACCAAATTACATGATACTTAAGAGAAGATAGTTTTGAATGAATACTTTATAAAAAGCCCTGAAGAAAAGACTGAAAGCAACTGTAGGATGAAAATGGGATATGGGGCGCCTGGGTGGCTCAGTCGGTTGAACGTCTGACTTCGGCTCAGGTCATGATCTCACAGCTCTGTGAGTTCGAGCCCCGCATCAGGCTCTGTGCTGACGGCTTGGAGCCTGGAGTCTGCTTTGGATTCTGTGTCTCCCTCTCTCTCTGCCCCAACCCACTCGCATTCTGTCTCTGCCTCTCTCAAAAATAAATAAGCATTAAAAAAAAATTTTTTAATAAATTGGGATATGGAAGAAGTATAAATAGGCAAGAGAAAATCACTGAAAAGGAGGTTGAACATTTATTGATTTTCAGAAAAAGAAATTTACGAAGGAAAGAAAACTAACATTTGACATAATAAGCCAACAACTCTTTCCATACATTAAAAAAAAAAAAAAGACCAGAGTCTACACATTGAAAGGGCCCACCAGATACAAGCAAAATTGACCCAGAATTATCAACTGTGAGACACATATTCATAAAACATTCGACCGGAAGGAGCCTCCTGCCAAAAAAAGGAAATAACTTTCAAGGCAAAAAAAAAAAAAAAAAAATTTAGATTGGCTTCAAACTTCAGGAAAACAACTTACAGAACAAGACAACAGAAGGACACTATTTTTAGGAAACTTCAAATAAATGTAAACCAAGGACATTATATCCAAGCCCCAGCGCCTTTTTCAAGGCCACAGGAAAAGGGTTTCAATGTGCCAAAACCAAGGGACTACTCCACACACGTGCCTGCTCTAAGGAATGTCGTAGAAGATGAGCTTCCACCGGGGCACCTGGGTGGCTCAGTCAGTTAAGTGGCAGACCTCGGTGCAGGTCATGATCCCACGGTTCGTGAGTGCAAGCCCCCCGTCAGGCTCTGTGCTGCCTCTCTGCCCCTCCCTTGCTTGTGCTCTGTCTCTCTCTCAAAATAAGTAAACATTAAATTAAGAAAATTTCTTTTAAAAATTTCTGACCACCCCTTTATTCTGAGTCTTTTTCAATTATTGCTTGTTAAGTGTATCTCTCGTATATAGTACAGAGTTAGGGTTTGTTTTCTATGCCAATTTAAAAATTGTTTTTCCATTAGTAGGTAATTTAAGCCCATTCACATTTATTGATATGACAATGTTTGGTCACAATTCTGCCTTGATGTATTTGCTGTGATTATCATGTGTACTATTCTACATTTACTGTGTCTATTTGTGTTTTTAGTATTTATTTTTAACTTTATTTACTTTGAGAGAGAGAGAAAGAGGGAGAGAGAGAGAGAGAGAGAATCCCCAGCAAGCTCCACACTGTCAGTATAGAGCCCGACGTAGGGCTTGATCCTATGAACCGTAAGATCATGACCTGACCCTAACCCAAGAGTCGGACACTTAACTGACTGAACCATGCAGGTGCCCCTGTGTGTCTCTATTTGTTTACCCTCTATGATTTTTTTAAAAAATTTTATTTTGGTTTTAGCAAAGTTTTCATTTTTATTCTAGTGGTTTTATATGAATACATTTTATAGTGTCCTTAAATTCCTTTTATTTTTATTTAATTGTGTCAGTTTTAAGGGGCGAAATTTGACCCCTACCTATTGCCTGCACAACACTTAATGATCTTATTCTCCTTTCTCCCTTCTCCTACTTTTTATTTGCCTTCCTTCGACATTGTCAGAACATCTAGGATTTACACGTTGTGACTGAGCCCATGACTCATTCTTGTTTTATTCCCACCTCTACAGTTGAATATGCAGAATGCCCACGGCCAGTCCTTTTGAGAAGTCTGCCCAGTCAGTTCTGGATTAGTTGAAGCTCATCTTCTTTTTACATTTATTTCTTTTTTGAGAGACAGAGACAGAGCACAAGTTGGGGAGGGGCAGAGAGAGGGAGACACAGAATCCGAAGCACGGTACAGGCTCTGAGCTGTCAGCCCAGAGCCCGACGCGGGGCTCAAACTCACCGGCCATGAGATCATGACCTGAGCTGAAGTCAGACGCTCAACCGACTGAGCCACACAGGTGCCCCAAGGGGTGGCCAGAAATTTTACCAGGCAAAAGAGAGCAGAGGTCACAATTCTGGTAGCAGACAAGGTAGGCTTCAAGACAAAATGGATTCAATGAGACAAAGAATGCTTTTTTTCTAACACTATAAAAAAATTTGTTTTGAGACAGAGAAAAACACAGTGCCAGCAGGGGAGGGGCAGAGGGAGAGAGAGAGAGAGAGAGAGAGAGAGAGAGAGAGAGAATCTTAAGCAGGCTCCCCACTCAGCACAGAGCTCAACTAAAGGCTCAATCCCACAAACTGTGAGATCATGATCTGAGCCAAAATCAAGAGTCACATGTTTCATGAACTGAACCACCCAAGCGCCCCTCAAAATGTTTTATAATCTCTGATATAATGTTAATGTTTAATCATGTTAAAATGGTATTTATAATGTCAAAAACCACATTCAACAATGAAAATTTAAAAGTCTGAATATCTGGGCACCCAGTAACCTAGCAAGCACCGACATAAAATAAACATTATGCAACTCATTTCTGCAAGGAGAAATAAGTAGAAACACTCTACAAGCCAAATAGATCAAAATGGTAAGGTTATAAAATATGTGAACAGCATAAGGTGGACCTCATACACATATACTGGACACTTTATTTTGGCAACAAAGAATATGTCTCATCTCACATGCACATGAAATAAAAGTTGATCATCTACTTCAGCTCAAGTAAAAATCAGTAGGGCCCACACAGCAGAAATATTCCAACAGCACTCTCTGGTCACAATGCAAAAAAAAGGTAGACAGTAAAATTCATGCCCACAAAAAAAAAAGGCCTTGCAATCTGAAAATTAAAAGATCCTCTAGTAAACAATTCTTGGCCAATGAGAAAAATATGAACAGCAATTACAAAATTTCTGGAAAATGGGCACTTGCACGGCTTAGTCAGTGGAGTGTCTCCTCTTAATTTCGGCTCAGGTCAGGATCCAGAGTCGTGGAACAGAGGCAAAGTCAGGCTCGGTGCTGGGTGTGCTTAAGATTCCCTCTCTCCCTCTTCCCCTCCCCCCCCTCAAAAAATGGAAAAGAATCTCTGAGAAGTGAGGATTATGAAAACATTAGATATCAAAGTAGGGATGCATTTCAAGGAGGGATCAGAGGAAATACAAAGCTCTAAATATCTCTATCCATAAAAAATAAAAGCATAACAATCAGTTAAAACTAGAAAAAGAAAGAATAATTAAGGAAGTAAGACAGACATCACTTTCATTGCTTATTCTCGGAAGGACTCCATAGAAACCACGGACCTACAGGGCAGAGATTTCGGTATTTAGCACATTCTTTTCTTCCCCTAACTCTAAGGCAGAGCCGTTCCCCCAGGACAAGTTGCAAACGGGGAACCCCCCTGCGTACCCAGGAAACGCATCCAAACAGATTGGGACATTGCTGAGCATTCTGTCTTGTGCCCTGTCATCCAGAGAGGAAATGCTCATCTGTGACAAAGACTCAATAATGTTCTGCAGGCTCTCTTCCAATTGCCCTCCCTTCCTACCCCCTCCCCTACCTTCTCTCCATCTACTCTTCACCCTCTCCACCCTGCCCTGTGTCCGGGGAGGCTGACTTAATACAGATGGCATCAATAGGCTTTCTGGGGGTGCTTGGGTGGCTCAGTCGGTTAAGTGCTGACTTTGGCTCCAGTCATGATCTCGTGGTTCGTGAGTTCAAGCCCCACTCAGGCTCTGTGCTGACAGCTCAGAGCCTGGAGCCTGCTTCCAATTCTGTGCCCGCCCCCTCTGCCCTTCCCCCACTCATGCTCTCTCTGTCTCTCTCAAAAATAAAAATAAACATTTAAAAAAGTAGGCTTTCTGGCTTCTGGTTGAGTCTGGTCAATGGAAACTTTTGCATGGAGTGGGAGGGAGGTGGGGACAGACAGTGTCAGTGTGCCCCTGGCCTCCTTCCCTGCGGAGTCCTGACTGATTCTTAAGAAGGAAGTCCCACGTTCAGATCACACAGCCTTTTCCACACAATTCTCTCTCTGGGTTCCAGGAACCCCTCCTCTCCTCATCTCCGCAGATCTCTGCCCACCCCCCCCCACCCCCCGTCCTCCATCACTTCCTCTGAGGAGGTGACTTTTCATGCCCTGCCTTCTGCTCTGAAAAGAGCTCGTTGATGCAACTTGCCTCAAATACCTGCTATAGAGTTTCTGACTCTACCGGCAAAGAAAACCAACTCTCGGAAAAGAACCGTGATAGCCTGGAGGCCAGGACCATGCTGCAATCAAAGTGCAAGGTCATGACAGTAAGGACATGTCCCTAATCGTCACCCCAGGATATTCCAAATTGGAAAATAAAAAGAAACACTGGTGTCCGTCTTTGTTGGACATAGGAAACTGCGACTGAATGTGACCTTATTTCAGTGCAGTATCTACACAATAAACGTTCGCGTTTCAGAGCATTTTTTCAAACATGTTAGGAAAATAACCTTCCTCCCCAACAAGCATTTGAAATCATTAATAAAATCGTGTTTATTTTCTTGTTTATTTTTTTCCTTTGTTTTTTACATTTTAAGTCATTAAAAAAAAATTATCCCCAGCGTGGCTATACTATTAAGGATCAACTCCTCTGCAGGAAGTGTCCAAGAGGAAAGAAAATGCTTGCCACCGTCCTGTGGTCAGTTTGGCTTTGACCCGAGGTCCAAGAGGGTTCAGATGACATGGTCCAACTCTATCTGCACTCCTTTCTCATTGAAATCCTGATTTCTACGCCCTCCGGAACGTGCCCGCCTCAACTCTCTAAACCAGCATCTCCAACAGGAAACAAGAGGAAAATGTGTAAAGCAAATGACTGGCAGCTGCTCGGTCCAATCTAGATTGACCACACACTTCGCATGAAGTGGGAAATTGCTCAGTGTTGGAGTCAGAAGGCCTGGGTTCAAAGTACTAAAAAGTACTGTATCACTTAAATTCTCAGATATTCATATTAGTCATCTGTAAAGGGAGTATAATAACATGTTCTCATCTGCCCAGTGTCATCGTGAAATCAGGTAATTGACATGCAAGCATATAAAGATGGAATATGCCAGGAGCGCCTGGGTGACCCAGTCGGTTAAGCATCCGACTTCAGCGCAGGTCATGATCTCGCAGTTGGTGGGTGGGCTTGAGCCCTGCATGGGTTCTCTGCTGTCACTGCAGAGCTCACTTGGGATCCTCTGTCCCTTCTCCCTGGGTCCCTGCCCCGCTCAAGCTCTCTCTCTCAAAAATAAACATTTAAAAACATTCACGATCTAATATGCCAGGCAAATTTATGTTTTTCAAATAATCTCTGATGATGACTACCAGAGGAGAGGCGGATGGGGGAATGGGGGAAGTGGGTGAAGGGGATTAAGAGTGCACTTATCATGATGAGCACTGAGGAACGTATAGAAATGACACTGGCAATGCTGTGTGTTCAGTATACGGGAGTTAAAATTTTTAAAAAAGAAATATGCAGACTTCCAATCAAAGTACACAATTCTATAAAGGCTATAAAACCAGACACAAGTAGGGGCGACTGGGGGGCTCAATCGGTTAAGCGTCGGACTCTTGATTTCAGCTCGGGTCATGATCCCAGGGTCATGAAATCGAACCCCGCGTCAGGCTCTGCATGGACAGCATGGAGCCTGCTTGGGATTCTCTCTCTTTCTCTCTCTCTGCCCCTCCCCTGCTTGCACTCGCTCTCTCTAACTCTCAAAATAAATAAATAAATAAATATTTGAAAATATTTAGAACAACACAGCACAAGTAAATGAAAACACATGCTGTCGGTAGATAATAAAACTCAGTATCATAAAAAATAATAATAATAATCCCTGGAAAAAAATAGTGGAAACTAAGCAATTTTATCCAAAGATTATTCATCCAAATATTAATTAAGGGCTTGGCAGTGATTCAGAAGATGTATACAGCATAGAGTCGACCTCTAGAGTTTGCAACATAACTAGGGAGGTAAGCTGAACACACCTGTAAAATTTTTAGGGGCGCCTGGGTGGCTCAGTCGGATAAGCGTCCGACTTCGGCTCAGGTCATGATCTCATGGTCCATGAGTTCGAGCCCCGAGTCGGGCTCTGTGCTGACAGCTCAGAGCCTGGAGCCTGCTTCAGATTCTGTGTCTCCCTCTCTCTCTCTCTCTGCCCCTCCCCTGCTCACACACTGTCTCTGTCTCAAATATAAACAAATACTTAAAGAATTTAAAAAAACTATTGAAGAGTGCTAGCAAGTATACTCTGCAATGCTAAGTTGTATCATTATCATTAAAAAATATTAAGTCTTGGGAGCCTGGGCGGCTCAGTTGGTTAAGTGCCTGACTTCGGCTCAGGTCCTGATCTCACGGTTTGTGGGTTCGAGCCCCGCGTCGGGCTCTGTGCTGACCGCTCAGAGCCTGGAGCCTGCTTCGGATCCTGTGTCTCCCTCTCTGTCTGCCTCTCCCCTGCTCATGCTCTGTCTCTGTCTCAAACATAAACATTAGAAAAAAATTAATATTAAGTCTTTCATGCTTAGGGTTCAGAGAAGAAAGAGTAATGCAGATTCACTGGTATAACCAGAGAAGTCTTCATAGAGGAATTTGGAGTGTAACAATAGTAGGAGTTAACATTTATTGAGTGCTTCCTATGTTCCAGGCATAATTTTATGCTCTCTTTACATATTAACTTGTCGAAGCCTCCTAACAACCACATGCGACAGTGAGTACAATTTTTCCCACTTACAGGGGAGAAAACTAAGATTCACAGAGTTTAAGCAACTTGCTCAGGGTACACAGGTAAGTGAGAGGAAGAGCTAACATTCAAACCTGGACAGCCTGACCCAGAGCCCCTGCTTAGAACATCTCTATCCTACGGCATCCACGTGAGGACACCTGCTAACACCAGTGCTCACCTGCCCTGCGTGCACCACGGAGTAATTTGCTGTATGGCCACTTCTATTTCTGCTCCTTCTTTAAAAAAAAAAAAAAAAAATGTTTATTTATTCTTGAGAGAGCATGAGCGGGGGGAGGGGCAGAGAGACAGGCGGCCAGGGGATCTGAAGCAGGCTCTGCTGTGACAACAGAGAGCCCATCGCGAGGCTCAAGCCCACGAACCCCAAGGTCATGATCTGAGCTGAAGTCCGGTGGTCAACCAACTGAGCCACCCAGGCGGCCCTCGGCTCCTAAGTTCGAATGAGAAGATCTCCTACTCCAGGTCCTCTGCTGACTTGCTGTGGCATCTTGGGAAATCCGATAGGTCCATAGCTCCCTTATGAATAAGGGTGAAAGAATGACACTTTCGCAAATACGCCCCAGCGCCTTACAGGCTATTCAAATTTGTTTTTGATGTGAGAATCAAAGGGAAAGCTCCTTGAAAAAGATGAAATACCTACCTGGTGAAACTAACTACCATCGTCCTTTTTTTATCTATTATTTTTACTCTTCTTCTACCCAAACCCATGGCCAGAAGGTACCTATGGAACCACAATCTGGGAAGAGAAAGGGGAAGAGGGCAGAGGCATGTGTGGCTGGTGTCTGGACCAGCATGGCCTGCCAACCTCTGCCGGGTGAGCCCCAGTGACCACGCGTCCTGCACTAGTCACTCTGGGAACCGATCTTGTTCCTGGTTGTGTTATTTTACACAGCACTACTCAATGTCTCCTTTTTAAGTTTCTCGGAATATACATGCCTGTGATATGTCCAAGCAGGACACGGGGCTCTTAAATAAAGGAAGAAACGGGAATACGGACAAACAGTACCGGGATGTATTTCTTCCTTCTTTTGAATATATGCTTTTATCCTGGTAGTGGATGGAACCCCTTGAGGGGCATTGAGTAGAATTTTTAAAAGGCACTTCCACTGACTTAGTCAATACTCACCTCATGAGGAAGCCTGAACAAACTGAGATGAATGAGCCCAGAGGTCAGCGACAGAAATCAGTCAGACTCCGCGGCTGCCAAATTCACGTGATGATAATGTCACTGTGTGAGAGGAAGCTAAGACTGGCCCTTGCCCCAAGTGTGGGGGCTTTTAAGTTGTGTTTTTTTTTTATTTTTTTATTAAACGTATTTATTTTGAGGGCAGGGGGGACAGAGAGAGAGAGAGAGAGAGAGAGAGAGAGAGAATTCCAAGCAGGCTCCATGCTGACAGCATGGCTCGTACTCCTGGAAACGTGAGATCATGACCTGAGCCGAAATCAAGAGTCAGGTGCTTAACCGACTGAGCCACTCGGGTGCCCCCATGTCTGATGAATTAAAGGGACATTTTACTTGTCTAAAATGAATGCGGGAATAGAACCATAGATGTGACAGAAACGTTGACGAATATTTCCACACTTATTATTTCATTCCCTCATAAATCATTCAATGGTTGTCACATAACTGACTACCTGCCAAGTGCTCAAACTCTGGGCGAGGTGCTGTGGACACAAAGATAAAGGAAGCACAGTCCCTAATAAAAGCTCATGATCCACTGGCAGAAACCCGTATATGTAGATAAATACAACGTGAGGAGTTTAGGTTTAATTATAGAGATGCGCACAAGGCACTATGGGAGCATCTAAGGGGGCACAGGGGTGGGGCAGAGGCTGGCGGATCACTTCCTGGAGAAATAACGCCTCAGCTGCCCGCTCATCTATCAGCAAGGGCTGTCCAGGGGAGGGGCAGGAAGATTGCCCACCAGGAGGACCTAGTCGAGCAAACAACAGAAAATGAGCTCGAGAACGGTTTACATATTCTCCGCAGGCAACTGCAGACGACCCCTCATCCCTCTGATGTAAAAATGCAGGGCACGAAAAAGCGAAGAAGACTGTGGAGAGGTGGGTGGGGACCACAGCCCAGCAAGCTCTCTCAGGACAAGGAGCTTATGGCTCCTCTCACTGGCTGGTGGTTCTCAGACATCAGCAAGCTTCAGATTTCCCTGATGAGTTGTTTTGTCTTGTTTTTTAACATAGGTTTGGGGGCGCCTGGGTGGCTCGGTCGGTTGAGCGTCCGACTTCGGCTCAGGTCATGATCGCACGGTCCGTGAGTTCGAGCCCCGCGTCGGGCTCTGTGCTGACAGCTCAGAGCCTGGAGCCTGTTTCAGATTCTGTGTCTCCCTCTCTCTCTAACCCACCCCCAGGGTTTCCAGTTCAGGGAGGTTTGGGCTGGGGCCTGAGGGTTTGTGTTTCTAACAGGCCCCCCTGTGATGCTGCTGTCGCTGCTCTGAAACCACACACCCTGGACAACCAAAGGGACACACGGGATTTCAAGGTCAGCGGTAAAGTGAGCTGTGTGCTTCGAGCCTCGGGCTCCTGGTGCAGGCTGGAGGGAGGGGCACCAGTTAGGAGGCTATGGCAGAGGTGGGGGGGGCAGGGCGGGCAGACGGGGAGAAGGAGGTAGACAAACCAAACCATAACTCTGCTTGTTAGTGATTCCATCAATTATTCCCCACAGAACATCATAATGGACAAATCTGTGTATCGTATTTGCAAAGTTCGGCTCCCTTATTTAATTAGGACATCGAGACTAAGCGGCATATAAAGAGAATATATTCGAGAGAAAAGTGGTAGAACTGGAGATATACACATTTCCAATCCAGAAATGAGTCCTGCTGTTGAAAACCAGAGAAGAGAGGCTACTCTTCTATCTTGGATTCCTAGTCCCTTTGGCTGAGATAGTTAGGGACGTCTCATCATCTCCTTCAGAAAGGAGAGGTCCTACCTTGAAAGAAGAATGAAAATCTAGGGCTTTGGAATTAGAAACCAAGGAGTGAAGTGAAAATGGAAACCAGGGTGAGGGTGTCATGAAAGTGGGGTAAGTGAGCACAGGCACAACAGTCTGGCATCCAGCTTATTAAGCCCCCCACTTGCGAAACCACTGGACACTTACTAGTTGCTTTTCCCCAAGGTGAGCTAATCAGAGTCCCTGCTGCACTCTAAAGATCCATGATAGAGCCACAGAAGCTGAAAGATGCTGGAGAAAAGTCATCAGAGCAAAAGTCCTGCTATTGGGGGGGGGGGGGGCTCCCAGAATCCAGAGTCACCCTGGATTCTTTGCCTGGGTCATTCAGAACACCCTCAGTTTGTGAGTGGCCCAGCATCCCTGGAGGGGTGTTTCCCCAACCACCTGTGGAGAAGAAACTGTTTGTTTGTCATTTCCAATCAAACACACACCAGTGCTTTTGTAACTTATGACAAAAATGGATTACTATAACTCTTATCAGGAGACAGGATCAGTCTTATCATGAGAAAAACATCAGACAAATCTCAACTGGGGGATGTTCTACAAAAGACCTGATCAGAACTCCTCAGAGTCTCCCAGGTCATCCAAAAAAACAAGGGACATCTGAGAAACTAACACAGCTAAGAGGAGCCAAAGGAGACACAATAATTAAATGTAACGTGCTGTCCTAGATGACATCCTGGAACAGAAAAAGAACATTAAGAAAAACTATGGAAACCTGATGAATGTATGAACTTTAATCAATAATAATGAATCAATATTGGTTCGCGACTAGCAATAAATGTACCATAGTAACATAAGATGTTAGTGTAGGAAGTTAGTAATAGGGGAAACTGAGTAGGGTATATGAGAACTCTGAACGATCTTTATGACTTTTCTATAAACCTAAAAGCGTTCCAAAGAATAAAGTTTACATTTAAAAAAAAAAAATCATTGAGGAGCAATAAAATAGAAAAAAATTATAAACAAAATACAGGCTCAAATTTTGTGACTATATTCAGCATACATAAAATTACACTTCAATAAATACAAGAACACATGATCTAGAAAAAAAAAGAATGGCAAAAATTGTGCACTTTATTTACTGCAAGTGTGAGTATAGGTGAATAAATAATGAGTTGCTGCTATATTCATAACTTTTCATTCCTGTCATTCAGCTGTAACTAAGCAAAGAGGTATATGTATAACAGGGAGTCCCTATATTAAGTACTTAAATGCACGCTTTGAAGGAAGATCATATTTATCAATCTCAAAGTTTTTAACATGACAAATGAGCAAGCTTTGCGCTTGTTAATGTATCTAATCTAATTCGGATTGATTACAGCGCTTCTCACTGGTGATAATGTATATCTAAATTGCTTCTGTGCTTTGTTTTAGTAACAAGGACAGCATAGAAACCAGTCTCGCAAACAAATGGAAAGATATTCCATGCTCATGAATTGGAAGAATTAATATTGTCAAAGTGTCCATATCACCCAAAACAATCTGTAGGTTCAATGCAAACCCTATCAGAACACCAACAGCCTTTTTTTACAAAACAATTAAATGGAACCACAAGAGACCCTGAATAGCCAAAGCAGTCCTGAGAAAGAAGAAGAAAGCTGGAGATATTACAATTCCAGATTTCCAGATATATTCCAAATCTGTAGTAACCAAAACAGCATGGTATTGGCACAAAAACCAACACATAGATCAATGGACAGAATAGAGACCCCAGAAATAAGCCCACATTTATATGGTTAGTCTATGACAAAGGAAGAAAGAATATACAGTGGGGAAAAGTCAGTCTTTTCAATAAATGGTGTTGAGATACTGAACAGCTACATCTAAAAGAATGAAACCAGGCAACTTTCTAACACCATACAGAAAAACAAACTCAAAATGTGAGACCTAAAACCAAAAAAATCCTAGGAGAGAACACAGGCAGTAATTTCGCTGACATCAGCCATAGCAACATTTTTCTAGATATGTCTCTTAAAACAAGGGAAACAAAAGCAAGCATGAACTACTGGGTTCATCAAGATAAAAAGCTTCCACACAGCAAAGGAAACAATCAACAAAACTAAAAGACAACCTGCAGAATGGGAGAAGATATTTGCAAATGACATGTATGATAAAGGTTTAGTATCCAAAATCTATAAAGAACTTATCAAACTCAACACCCCCCCCCAAAAAAAAAAAACACACAAATAACCCAGGTAAGAAATGGGCAGAAGACATGAATAGACACTTTTCCAAAGAAGACATTCAGATGGCTAACAAACACATAAAGGTATTCAACATCACTCATCATCAGGGAAATAGAAATCAAAACCATGATGAGATACCTCCTCACACCTGTAAGAATGGCTACAATTAACAACACAAGAAACAACAGGTGTTGGCGAGGATGCGGAGAAAGGGGAAACCTCT
This sequence comes from Herpailurus yagouaroundi, assembly GCF_014898765.1. Lineage (NCBI taxonomy): Eukaryota > Metazoa > Chordata > Mammalia > Carnivora > Felidae > Herpailurus > Herpailurus yagouaroundi. The sequence goes on from NW_024412470.1 coordinate 5,923,256, forward strand.
TGCACTGTTGGTGGGAATGCAAGGTGGTGCAGCCACTCTGGAGAACAGTATGGAGGTTCCTCAAAAAACTAAAAATAAAACTACCTTTGCACTAGTAGGTATTTACCCAAAGGATACAAAACTACAGATTCAAAGGGGCACATGCACCCCAATGTTTATAGCAGCTCTATCAACAATAGCCAAATTATGGAGAGAGCCCAAATGTCCATCGACTAATGAATGGCCAAAGAAGATGTGCTATCTATATACAATGGAATATTCTCAGACATCAACAAGAATGAAATCTTACCATTTGTAATGACACGTACGGAGCTAGAGTGTATTGTGCTAAGCAAAATAAGTCAATCAGAGAAAGAAAAATGCCATATGATTTACTCACATGTGGAACTTAAGAAACAAAACAGATGAATATATGGAAGGGATGGAGAGAGGAGACAGGGAAATAAACTACAAGAGACTCTTAACCATAGAGAACGAACTGAGGGTTGATGGAGGGAGGTGAGTGGGATATGGGCTAGACAGGTGATGAGTATTAAAGAGGGCACTTGTTATGATGAGCACTGGGTGTTGTATGTAAGTGATGAATCATCAAATTCTACTCCTGAAACCAATATTGCACTGTATGTTTAACTAACTAAAATTTAAATTAAAAAATAAGTAAATAAAAATTAAAAAATAAACTATTAGGACTACATCAAAGTAAAGAGCTTTTACATAGCAAACAAAACCATCAACAAAACAAAACGACAACCCACTGAATGAGAGAAGATATTTGCCAATGATATATCTGATAAAGGGTTAATATCCAAAATATATAAAGAACTCATACTACTCAACATCAGAAAAACAAGCAATCTGATTAAAAATTGGCAGAGGGGGCGCCTGGGTGGCGCAGTCGGTTAAGCGTCCAACTTCAGCCAGGTCACGATCTCGCGGTCCGGGAGTTTGAGCCCCGCGTCAGGCTCTGGGCTGATGGCTCGGAGCCTGGAGCCTGTTTCCGATTCTGTGTCTCCCTCTCTCTCTGCCCCTCCCCCGTTCATGCTCTGTCTCTCTCTGTCCCAAAAATAAATAAACGTTGAAAAAAAAAATTTTTTTTTTTAAAAAATTGGCAGAGGTCCTGAATAGACATTTTCCAATAGAAGACACGCAGATGGCCAACAGACACATGAAAAGATGCCCAGCATCATTCATTATTGGGGAAATGCAAATCAAAACCATGATGAGATATCACTTCACTCTTGTTAGAATGGCTAAAATCAAGAAGACAAGAAACAAGTGTTGGAAGGATATGGAGAAAAAGGAACCTTTATGCACTGTTGGTGGGAATGTAATTTGATACAACCACTGTGAAATAGTATGGCCGTTCCTCAAAAATTAAAAATAGAAATACCTTATGATCCAATAGTTCCATTATTGAGTTTTCACCCAGGGAAAACAAAAACACTAACTCAAAAAGGTATATGCACCCTTATATTTATTGCACCATTATTTACAATAGCCAAGACATGGAAGCAACCTTTTGGCTTTCAACAGGCAAATGGATAAGGAAAATGTATATTTGTACAATGGAATATTAGACATCCATAAAAAAGGATGAGATCGTGCCATTTGAGACAACTTGTATGGACCTAGAGGGTATTATGCTAAGTGAAATAAGTCAGACTAAGAAAGACGAATGCCATATGATTCCATTCATAAATGGAATCTTTAAAAAAATGAATAAACACACAAAGAGCAGAATAAGAACTAGAAATACAGAGAATAAACTGATAACTGCCAGAGGAAAGGGGGATGAAGGGGTGGGGGAAAGGGTTAAGAGGAAAGGGAGATGGCCTCCAGTTATGGAATGAATAAATCATGGGAATAAAAAGCAGAGCATAAGGAATACAGCTAATATTATAATAGCGATGTAGCAGGACACAATACTTGTGGTAAACACAGCATGATGTACAAAGTTGTCAAATTACAAAGTTGTGTATCTAAAGCTAAGGTAGCATTGTATGTCAACTATATTCAAGTAAAAACAAAATAAAATAAAATATATTCGATCACTCTTAAAAAAATTAAAAAAAAAAAAAGATGGGACCCATCAGACTTTATATCTCGCAGAAACATTGAGTTTTTATAGCTCAAGCATTCTCAACTTTTCTTTTCTACAATCACTGGACCTCAGTATTCAATGAAAGTCCTATTTTATAATTCATTTTCCATATTATCACATAGTTTGTAAAGAGAATAATCTAAAGTTTATGCATTACACTTCACTTAATTTACAATTTTTGTGATATCACTTGGTGCATTGTTTCTTTTGGCTGATATTTTTTTCATAGCAAGACTTTCTTAGTAAAGAAAGTGGTGTGTTGATTTCCATCTGCCCAACCTCTTTGATCTGGGCAAATACTGCAGAAAGTTTCCTTTTCACCGCAACTGTGACATCAGAGCATATTTCTATACTGAAGGAACTCCCAAACACACCTGATAATATTGTAACCCTTCATAGTTTTATACAGCCCAATTATAGTTGCTGACAATGAAGGTGAAAAACATGAATTTTCAAATTACCATCATGTTCTGATTGTGCATATGTAAAGAGAATTGCAAGGTTAACAATATCTGTTGCAAGTTGCAATAAAAGATACCTTGCTAGTACACCTCCGTGTACCAAAAATGGTTAATACACCATGACCAGTTGGAAATCAAGATTGGTTTAACATTCTAAAAGCACAGTATAAATAAACTAAGGAAAAGCATATTATTATCTCAATAGACGAATAAAAAGCATTTTATAAATTCCAGCACTAATTCCTGATAAATACTCCCAGCAAACTAAGTACAGGTGGAAAATGCCAGAACTTGATTAACAGGCAGCTACCAAAACCCGACAGCTAGGGTCACGCTTACTGATGAAACACTGGATGGTTTCTTCCTGTTGGGGGCTGAATTTCATCCCTCGACATTCGTATGTTAAAGTCCTAACCCCTGGTACCTCAGAATATGGCTCTATTTGAAGACAGAACCTTTAAGAGGTAATCAAGGTAAAATGAAATCATGTGAGTGGGCCTTAATCCAATATGACTGCTGTTCTTATGAAAGAAAGAAAGAAAGAAAGAAAGAAAGAAAGAAAGAAAGAAAGAAA
>NW_024412470.1:5926401-5931987 GCF_014898765.1 Herpailurus yagouaroundi
AAAGAAAAGAAAAGAAAAGAAAAGAAAAGAAAAGAAAAGAAAAGGTAATTAGGACACAGACACACAGGCACAGAGGAAAGGCCACGTGATGACACAGCAAGGAGGAGGCCATCTGTAAGCCAGGGCAAGAGGCTTCAGAAGAAACCATACCTGCCAATACCTTGATCTCAGATTTCTAACCTTCAGAAACACAGCTCTGTTGTTATAACCACCCTAGCAAACTAATACACTGCCTACCATCAGGAAAAAGGCCAGTGTGCCTTCTCTGATTCCTTCCCTTCGACATTGTCCTAGAGGGTAGAGCCAGTTAAAGAAAAAGAAAAAAAAGTTCAGCATGGGAAGGAAAACAATAAAACTATCAATCTGCAGATGACAAGATCGTCTACATAGAAGAGTCTGTGAAATTTACAAAAAAAAAAAAAAAGAAATCAGAATTATTTTTAGCGAGGTTGTCATTTACAAAATTGACATACAGAATTCTGCTCTATCTCTATACACTAGCAACAAAAAAAGGCTGAAATTGAAATTTCAAAGCACTGGGCAGCCTGTAAGCCCCATTCACTTTAGCAACCAGCCAAGCTAAGAGAAAGGGCAACTCTGGCCTCACTTCTCACTCTTTATAGACAACTCCATTTGTCACCAGACCTGGTCTTTCTTTGTATTACTTGAGGGGTTATAATAGTGGGTCCCTGGGAGGGAAGACACACGGCTTGGGATTTCCTGTGGGAATCTTTGCTTCTATTACCTTTAAAAAATCTCACAATTAGGGGCGCCTGGGTGGCGCAGTCGGTTGAGCGTCCGACTTCAGCCAGGTCACGATCTCGCGGTCCGGGAGTTCGAGCCCCGCGTCAGGCTCTGGGCTGATGGCTCGGAGGCTGGAGCCTGTTTCCGATTCTGTGTCTCCCTCTCTCTCTGCCCCTCCCCCGTTCATGCTCTGTCTCTCTCTGTCCCAAAAATAAATAAAAAACGTTGAAAAAAAAATCTCACAATTAAAGAAACGGGGTAGTTCACCTAAATCCTTCGGTTATCATAAAAACCCTTATGTTGGCCTTGCACAGACTCTAAGGCATCTTCACATCTACCATCACACTTAATTTCACAACAGCCCTATGGGAGAGGCTGTACAGAAGTCATTGTGGCCGCTAAACAGATGGGGAACATGACAGTTCTGTTGACCCACAAAACTGGAGAATCCAAGGGATGTGTCTGACTAAAAGCAGAGCTGAATCCAAGGTTTCAAATTGCATCACTTGGGTGTCCACTGTCCATCTCAGAGAAGTTAAATGTTTTGCCCAAGGTCACGCACTTCATAACTAGAAAGACCAGGACCTGAACAGTGGTCTCCAAACTCCAAATCTAATGCTTTCTCATAGTTTCTTGTGTTGAAAAAAGAAAGAGGCCAGAAGTCCTCTGCTCAGGACTAATTATCCCCTGATCTTTATTCCCATACTCCTTTTATGGTTCATGCCACATTGCATTATAGCTATTTGCTAATGTATCTGTCTTCTGTGCTCACGAAGGCAGACACTGTCTCTTTCACTACTCGATAGATGTCTTTTAAATTATCATCAAAAAAAATCACTTATTGTTTGTCTCAAAACATACTCTAACTCTCTCTCTCACACACACACACACACACCCACCCACGCGCACACACACACACACACACAGAAAAAATTTGGTGGAGCTTAGAAGAGAAGGCCACAGAATTGGCTTTTGCTAATTGTGGGTTATAGCCTAAGCCAGACAATAAGAGACAGACATGATGGGCACAGTGAAATTTCACAGGACAGACATGAAGAAGACGTGACCAATGAATTAACAAGAGGGTGAGTGAATCAGGATTTTGGCTGCCAGTCATTGAGGAAGAAAGCCCAGCACAAAAAAAAAAAAAAAAAAAAAAAAAAAAAAAATTATACTAGCTCATAGACCTGAAATAACCAAGAGATATATCTGACTAAAGACAAGGCTGAGTCCAGAGTTTCAAATTATATCCTTTGAATGTCCAATGACTATCCCAAGCCTGAAAGGTCAAAATCTGAGCTCCTAATCTCCCTCCAAAATCTGCTAATCCCGTATCTTCTACATCTCAGTAAATGGTACCCTCAGTGGTTCCACCATTCAGTCATTCAGGCAAAAATCCCTAGAGTCATTCTTGACTCTCTTTCTCTGACCCCCACATTCAATTATTCACGCTGCTGTGGCCCCGCCATGAAAACCCATCCTGAGGGCAGCCTTTTTTCTACCTGTCCTGAACCAAATCATCATCATCCCTCGTCTAAAGAATTACAACAGCCCTTGCCTTCCTAGGGCCAATGCTCAACACCGCGAGTGATCATACATGATCATATATGACAAGTGAATCATATCATGTCACTCCTCTTCTCAAAACCCTTCAGGGCCTTCTTCTCTCTCTCTCCACAGAAAAGCTAAAACCTTCACAATGCCCTACAAGCCCCTACACAATCTGCTCCCCTTACCCCTCTGACCTCACCTCCACTGTCCCCTCACTTAATCTGCTCCAGCCCCACCGGCCTCCCTGCCCTTCTTCAAACACGCAGGACATGCACTCACCTCAAGGCCTTTCCATTTACTCCTCCCTTTGCCCAGATGCACTTCCTCCAAATACCCTCATACCCTCCAGATCTGTACACAGACATCATTTTCTCAGAGAGGTCTTTCCAAGATACTCTTGCAAAATTGCAACAATTCCTATCACCACCACCCAATGTTCCCTACTGTCCTTCCTCATTGTTTATCTCCACAGCACTTATCAAAATGCTACACAATTTGCTAAAGTGTATTGTTTAACACCTGCCTCTCCCTACTAGAATGGAAATTCTTTTCTCCGCTGGTGGACACCAGTGTGTTCCATGCAGAAATGGTGGACTCTTGTCTCTTCCCCCTTCGTCTGCATTGAGCTCTGTTATCTGAACCCCAGTTCTCAAAAGGTTCCCCCTCAAAAAAGACCCTTTTAGCTTTTCCCAGTGTTCTCTTTACCACTTAGGATCAGACCTTGTCCTGGAGCCAGACTGCAGAGCATGATATGATAGTGTCCCCTGTTGGGAAGGCTGAAGACACCCTCTTGCTGTGGGCCACCAGGTGCCCACAGCCAAATTCTTTTCCTCTTCCTTCAGTCAAAATGCAGAAATTCTCAGGCATATCATCTCAGCCAAATAGGCCCAAAAGATACATGTGTGTCATCATGGGCCAGGGTGGGGGTGGAGGGGCAGAAGGAGATGTCAGCCTCCTGGCCTAGCATCAGCTTGGGCTCAGTTGGGACTGGACAACCCAACTGTGAAAAAGACGGCTGGTTGGCCAGTGATATCCATTCTGCTTCCTTTAATAACAGAACTCCTGAGTTTTAGCCACCGTCAGTGGGGTTATGTGGACAAACTCTGACCAACGGCATGTGAGCGGAAGTGATGTGTGACACCTACAGGTCGCATCCCAAAAAAGAAATGTGCATGTGCTCTTCCTGACTCTGTTTTTCTCCCCTCTGGTTAAGGGAAATGACAAGAATTCATCATCTGCTTTGGACTCAGAGCTGGAAGTTCTACACAGAGGACCCCTTTGCTTCCCTACAAGTCCTAGACCACTTCCCTCTGAGCTGTCATAGGCGGAAGAGATAAAGTTCTACCACACTTGAGCCACTGTACTTCGGGTTTTCTTTGTTACGGCAGCCTGGCTGATACATTCACTAATACAACGATCCCACCTACAATGTCTTTCTTGCCATAGAGTATTTCTGGATCAAAGGAAGACAATAGAGACTTATGAGAAGAGAATAGAGGGAAAATTAAAGACTCGACATTCCAGATCCAGTTCTGCACAGAATGCTGGGCTTCTGATAGCCTGAAACGTAGAGCTGCTATTTGTATGGGTATAAAGGAATGTCAAGACAAATTGCTTATAGGCTATCACTAGCTAGTTTTTTTTAAAGATTTATATACAGTTGACACTTGAACAACACGGGTCTGAACTGCCTGGGTCCACTTATATGTGGGCGTTTTACACTACAGTACTTACTGTCAGTGCATTTTCTCTTTCTTATGATTTTCCCCCCAATTTGTTTTATTCCCACAAGACAGACAGGGGTAGGGGCAGCCTGCCACCATCTGGACAGAGGACCTTCCTCAGGCAGGAGGTGCAGCCCGGGCCCTCTGATGGCCCCATCAGTGAGCTGGTTTTCAGGCAGGCTGTCATGAGCGCCAGCTGGAAGGCTCCAAGGGCCGGAAGCAGTGGATTCGGGGGCTGGGTGGGGAGCACATTTGTGGAGCTACAGGTGGCTGGGCGAGTCCTTCTCTATTCCCAGGAGCTCCTCCGTGGGACTGTGCCACCTCACCAAATAGCCGTTCTTATCAAACAGAACTTGGTGAAGTTCCATTTAACGGCATTTCTCAGGATGCCCCATCCCTTGGGCTGGACCTGTTTGTTCCCTTTCACGGTGAGGGGAGTCGTCCCCACTCTCACAGATCTTGCAGCTCTTACCGAATTTGATAGCCAGCCTCAACTCTTTGATTTCCGCATCACTCCCTGGCTGCGGCCTCCTGAACCGGTTGCAAGGGAAGGCCAGGCTCTGTAAACTACTAAGCATATTGCACATGCAGGTCGACGACTTGAATATCGCTCATGTCTGTTTTGCCTCGTTGCGAAGCCACTTTGGTGAGGACGCAGATGAAGCCCTAAACGTTATCCCAGGTACGCGTCCAGGTCAATCAGGCACCCTTCCACGTCCTTGAGTGACAACTCGTGCATGCAGTGAGCAAGTGCCAGTCATGGCTCGGGGGACATAGTGTTTGCTAAGCCGGTGCCCCAGGGCCCTGCACAGCAGCCCTGACTCCCTTCCTTATAATTTTTCTTAATAACCTTTTTTCTCTAGTTCGCTTTATTCTAAGAATACAGTGTACAGTATATAAAATACACAATATGTGTGTTCATGCACTATGTTATCAATGAGACTACCAGTCAACGGTAGGTTATTACATTTTTGCCAAGTTAAAATTTATATGTGGATTTTCGACTGCACGGGGAGTCAGCGTCCCTAACCTCTGTGTTGTTCAAGGGCTAACTGCGTATGCAAGGTTTACAAGCATAGAATATTTTGGGGGAAATACCAATGAAATTAAGAGCGGCTGGCTCTGGAGATAGGAATTGACAAGGCAGGCGGAGGGCCGGAGGACGAAGACTTGAATCTGGTGCCTTTCGAAGGTTATCATTTGCCACTATTCAAAAATAATCATATTTAAACCTTAAAAAAAAAAAAAAAAAAAGGTGAACCAATCCAAAATAATGTGCTAGAGATGGCTAGAATTTCAGATATTAACCTCAAAGGAATGAATTTCACCATCTTTGGGTGACACAGCCCACAGTCGGACACTGAGGGGGAAAAAAATGCAGTATCTGTTAAAGCTATTGTTATCAACAGATGTGAAAGAAAAGTTGCTTTTGGAGGTACACACCCATAGCTTTCAAATAAGGCGCAAGAAAGAAGCAGAGTTTTCCCCAGTGTATTCCGTGTCTGTGGCAGGAGAGGCAGGAATTGGCAGGAGTCTAGCATCCCTGAAACTCCTACCCTCGCCCCAG
>NW_024412470.1:5932087-6014587 GCF_014898765.1 Herpailurus yagouaroundi
CGCGCACGCACACCATCATTTTGTAAAGGTCGTCCCACAATGAAGGGGTTGTCAAGTCAGGGTGGAACGAGCCCAGCCGTGGCCCTCATTACACTGATCCTTGCTGTCTTCCCCCCTCATCAGCCCCGACGTCAATATTTCATGTGGGAGCTAAAATTAAGTCATCACCCTTCCTGTGAGCAACACTACTCCTGAAATAAAAATTTTACAACATTAGTTTGGAGGAGGATCACTTAGCATTTGAAAACACTTCCCCTGTGACCTTGAGCTTTTATCGCTTGGGAGCCAAAATGAGAATCTCTGAGGCAAGATTTATGAATAAATAATTAACCACGAAAATAAAATCAGCAGTGAAAAAGACGTGGGTCCTTTCCCCTTACGACGGAAGTTCCTCTCATGGATGTCACACTCCGTTTTGTCCACACAGCATTTAAAAAAAAATTTTTTTTTTCAACATTTATTTTATTTTTGGGACAGAGAGAGACAGAGCATGAACGGGGGAGGGGCAGAGAGAGAGGGAGACACAGAATTGGAAACAGGCTCCAGGCTCTGAGCCATCAGCCGAGAGCCCGACGCGGGGCTCGAACTCACGGACCGCGAGATCGTGACCTGGCTGAAGTCGGACGCTTAACCGACTGCGCCACCCAGGCGCCCCAACACACAGCATTTTTAAGGGACAAAAAAAAAAAAAAAAATTCCATTCCAAGATGTGTGGGCCTGATCTAACCACAGGAACCATAAAACCACAAGGGCGCGTTCTTCCACGTGTTTTCCCGAACCCTCAGAACGTGCCCAGGTCACCCAGACACGGAGCAGCAAGGACAACACTCAGTGTTCGCCATTCTGGGAGCCTTCTCCTCCTCGGGGTTGGCTCCTGTCCACCCCGCTCCACCCTTCTCAACGAGAGAGCACAGGGTACTTTCCCAAGGGTCTGCCAACCAGCCCGCAGTCCTCCCCGAAGACGAAGACGGGGTGAGGAGGGAGCGCAGCAGGGTGGAGGTCTTTGGAGAAGCCCTGAGGCTCTACAACGCCACCTCGGAGCGAGGTTCTGTAAGAGCAGCTCACCCAGTGAGACACAGTGATGACACCGGGGAACGTTCAACCCACATTCCGGGCAACTTGGAAAAACCATCACCAGGAAGGAGAGCTCCCTCTGAACTCTAAATGAAAACTCTGTGTTAAGAGAGAGCCAGCCCGTCGCCTTTGGCTCTGATCTTGCCAACAGCTCTTTGAAGATCTACCTGCAAGTGACTCTCCCTCTCCCCTGACGGGCTCACCTCCTAACGAGCCGCCCATCCTCATCCTTTTGCAAGCAACCAAAATGTTCCCAGTGTAATGAAAGGAGCCCAAATCGAAGAGTCCCTGCTGTTCCAGGTGAAAGAACAGGGGCACGAGACCTGCTTCAGGGTGGCACGGAGTCGAGGGACCTCGGGAGCGCTTCCCGGGGCTCCCAGTCCTCGAGGACACATAAAATAAAGCTGAAAATCTGCTCCTTGTGTGTTTTTTATTTCCTATCGGTTTTCTTTAACCTGCTGTAATCTGCCTCCCTGCTGATGCATTTTAGTCAGGCATCCTCTGAAGAAAGGGAACGGACCAAATGATCCCGAAAGCCAACCAGCTGCCAAGAATCAGAAGAAGGCCCTTCCCACCTTCCTGCCTGTGCATCAGGCAAGTTCTCCATCCCGGGTTGGGGGTGGGGTTGGGGGGGTGGGGAGCTGGGTTCTCACGGAGCAGCCTAGGTCTGGGAAGTTCAACACCGAAGCCTCCAGGCTGGCGGGGAGCCCCATTCCTGGGGTTGAAACAGCAGAAGCACTCTTCCCATCAGAGGAATGAAAACTGAGGTTAATGCTCTTCTGTCCCCCAAACTCCCCCTCAGAGGTGAGGTTCATTTGGAGAAGAATTCCTCCAATGGTCGCGCTTGAGAAAACCCTCAGGGGGGTTCTACCTTCAGGACTCCAGGGCTCCCATGCCCCCTGCTTTGGGAAGGGGTTTTTGGTGGGTTTGCGTCTGCATGGCATTCCCTTTACACGGAATTTCCACCTGGAAGAATCTTTGGGATACTATTGGCAAAAGCACCCTGTGAACCCTACAGTATGATACTGATGGCAGTTTGTCTGTGCGTTTGAGAGACTGCTCACTTTTATTCTTTGATATTCCTGACAAATTTAAACTGTTGACCATCTTTTTTTTTTTTTTTTTTTTTAGGGTTTTTTTTTTTTTTTTTTTTCTTTTTTTTTGAGAGAGAGTGTGTGTGAGTGCAGAGGGGCAGAAGAGAGAGGGAGACACAGAATCTGAAACAGGCTCCAGGTTCTGAGCTGTCAGCACAGAGCCCAACGCGGGACTCAAGCTCATGAACCACGAGATCATGACCTGAGCGGAAGTCAGAAGCTCAACCGCCTGAGCCACCCCGGCGCCCTATGACTATCTTATTCTTAAATCAACTTTTTTATTCTTGCCTTAAATATTTTTAAGCAGCTTTATTGAGGCGTAATTCACACATACTAAACTGCAAATATTCAAATGTACGATCGGGTGGCGTAATTCACACATACTAAACTGCAAATATTCAAATGTACGATCGGGTGAGTTTCAGCAAAAGGAAACAGCCCTAAGACCATCCTTCCAATCAAGGTAAGAAATCTATACATCAGCCTCAGAAGTTTCTTCACGCCCTTCTGGAATCAGCTTAGTAGCAAAATAACACAATTTCTTGCCCAGCTGTGTGAGCGTGGGCCTCTTGGCACATTTTCATTTCCTCACATGTTAACTGAGGGGATGGCTCGGGACCCAAGCCTTCCATGAATCTAGTCTTACTAGATTCAATAAGGAGGCTTAAGGAGGCTTACAACCAAACCCATTAAGGACGGGTCTCCTTAATGTGCCTTCATCCTCAAGCTATGACACAACACAAGGCATCATAATATTTAAATTTTTTCTAACAAAATTCCACGAACCTGCCTCCCTTAACAGCACTGGTTTCATGGACCAATAACCGGTACAGTCACACCGAGTCCCACCCTCAGAAGGACCATGCACTTGGGAGTTTTACGCTCTACAGTCGCCACCTTAAAATTCTTAATAATTTCATCTCTGAATTTGCACTTAGTAAGTGAAGTCCATGGGACAACGGAGCAGGAGGCTTGGAGCGCTGGGTCCCATGTAATCCTACCTCCCACCATCTCCCCACCTTCCCATTGCTCAGCCGTCTCCTCCCCAACCCCTGGTACCCTTGGCCCCTTGTTCCTGATCCCGTCCCACAATCACGGCCATCCTCCACCTGGGGTAGAGACCAAGTAGCATGGAGGGGTAGAGGCCTACATTCTGCTGTCGTTCTCTGTGCCAAGCAGGGGTGGGCTTGGGGTGAGACACTCAGTCTACGGCATCCTGAGACAGAATCAGACAGCATCCATCCTGCACCCAGCTGGCAGCACCCCTGCACGTTTGATGGGCCACGAGGGGTGGGGAACATGGGAGAATCAACTTCAATCCAGGTGCCGTGCACATCCAGGCACAGGTTAGGGCAGCCGGCATGTGGGAATGGAGACTGACTTCACAACCTCACCTGCCCCCACATTTTTATTTTGCACTGAGACCCTCAAAGTGTGTGCTCTCTAAGACCAGGTTTTATTAATATAAGTTGCCTGATGTAGTATAGGAATCAATAGGACAGTGCTTTATCTCTGCTATGTCAAGAGGTAATACAGGAAATGACATTTCATGGCGCTAAAAGCAATGATTAGTTGATGACCCTCTGCCCGTGGCCATCGTGTCACGCAGGGGCAGACAGAGACAGCTGGCTCAAGGAGCTGCACAAAATGGTGATTTCCAAGCTGGAACTGAACTGTAGCAAACACCAGGCTGAATTATTGTTCCAGATTGCCGGGTACAAGATCTGAGCAGATGGCAGATCTTCCTGGTCTTAGGTTGAATCTCCATCCACTCTCCTCCAGATGCCTGTCCCACCACCTCACTGCTGCCTAAGATAGATGTTTAAAAAATCTGTTACCAGCACCTCATAATAGAAATCTACCCTCTAGCACCTCAGGGGCACCCGGGTGGCTCAGTCGATTAAGCATCCAACTCTTGGTTTCAGCTCAGGCCACGATCTCACAGTCCCTGAGATCAAGCCCGGCATTGAGTTCTGCACTGACAGGACACAACCTGCTTGGGACTCTCTCTCTTCTTTTCTCTCTGCCCCTCCCCCTGCTCTCTCTCTCACAGAATAAATCATTAAACTTAAAAAAAAGAAAGAAAGAAAAGAAAAGAACACCTCAGTCGTTTTCTAGGGCTGGCGTAGCAAAGTACCATAAACTGGGTGGCTTGGATTGACGAAACAGGACCGTCTCACAGTTCCGGCCACTGGAAGTCCAAGGTCAAAGTGCCGGCAGAACTGGCTCCTTCTGAGGGCTGTGAGGGAGAATATATCCCTCTCTCTTCTCTGGCTTCTTCCGGTTACTGACAACCTTGGGTGTCCCTTGGCCCACAGACATATCACCCTGATCTCTCCTTCTGTGTTCACGTGGCATTCTCCCTCTGTGTGTGCGTCTACATCCAGATTTCCCCTTTTCGAAAGGCCCACCCTACTCCAGCACGACATGATCATAACTCAACTAATCACATCTGCAAAACAGTATTTCCAAACAAGGTCACATGTTCTTTTTTTCTTATTTTATTTATTCATTAAGGTCACATATTCTGAGGTCCTGGGGGTTAGAAATTCAACAGGAATTTCAGGGGGCAACACAATTCAGCCCACAACAGCAGCCATGAGTCAACCGTCAGAGACCATGCTTCAACAACAACTACTCCCAAGAGGGGGAGAATATTGACCAGCCCCAAATTCACAGGGAGGGTGAGCAAGTATTGACTAGAAAGGAGAGAGAGAAATCTGAGGCCTTTTGGCTCTAGAATGCAGCCGGGGTTTAGGACAGAGGTTTGCAGGGAGGGAGGAGAAGGAGAGAAAATGAAGGATCATCACAGAATAAGGGGACAAAAGAACATAGAAAGAGGGACAGAGCCAAAGGACTGATTTGCCACCTCCTCACAGAGGCCCAGGCCTACTCCTGGAGCTGGAGGAAGAGCGGCTTTGGTTAAAAGGTTGCCTGTCCTGGGGGCGCCTGGGTGGCTCAGTCGGTTAAGCATGTGACTCTTGGTTTCAGCTCAGGTCATGATCCCATAGTTTGCGGTTCGAGGCCCACACTGGGCTATCAGTGCAGAGCCTGCTTGGGATTCTCTGTCTCTGTCTCTCTCCTCTCTCTGCCCCTCCCCCTGCTTGCTCACTCTCTCTCTCAAAATAAATAAATAAACATTTGAAAAAAAAAAAAGTTGCCTGTTCTGATCTCCAAGTTCACTCTCATTTTCCCAGTTTGGAAACACACACACACACACACACACACACACACACACACACACACACATACACACACACACACACACACACACTACTGTCAAAAAAACTGTCAAATAATCTCTAACAAGCTTTCCTTTGTTGCAGGAAGGGCCACTTTCTCTTCCAAAGCAAGTTCTTCCAGGAATGGATCCTGCATCTCCAACTGTGCCCAGGCCTGAGTCAACACTTAACTGTGTTGAGCAAAATTGTGCAGCATCTGCAAGCCTGGATATCGGAAGCCCATGAAAAAAAGAAGAAAAGAAGTTGCAATTGCTTCACCTTCCTGGAAAAAAGCAATCATCTTAACGCTTCTTCAAATACATTCAAGTGTATTATAATGTACATACCAAACAGCAGATGGGTATTTAAAAGCTTATTAAGAGCCCCTGCCTTATCACCAGTCAACCTCAGCACCTGTCATCTCCTCTCCAATCCTGCTTTCCTAACAGCATGTGGTGGGTCAGCTAACTGCTTGCACAGCAGAGGAAAGGTAAATGCATGTTCTCATGAACATGCACTTATTAATGGCCCTAAACGTTCAACAAATTAGCAGATTTTAAAAATTCATTAACACTTGTGTTCCTAATCCATGGATTTGTTCATTTAGTAAACGTGAGCTTACGGTCAGGAGCTATTAGCATTCATAATTGCTCTTTGGGGGGAATCTGGCAAGGTGATGAATTAGATGGGGTTTTACTTTTTTTTTTGAACCCACATGTGTTGAAATCCTCTGCAATGGGAAATAGCCAAGCCTTGTCCAGGGGTGGAGCCACGTGGTTTTGAAGGGCCCTGGCACACCAGCATAATGATTGGCATTGATTCTCAACTCTTTGAGTTATTCTCAGAGTTTCCAGTTCCTTCCTCCACTTCTAAACTCCAGATTCATAAAAGCTTCTGCATCTTATTCCATGTGCCTTCCTACTTGACAAAGAGATTCTTGGCTTATAATAATTTAGGGTAATTAGAAGCTTTTGAATAGTAGTTACATAATGAATATGGCGGCCCCAAAGTGATACTCCAGGCAAGTCTAAAGTACTCATTTGCTGAGTGTTGCTGGACATTGGTGAACTTCACAGAAACGAGCACTGTCTGTATGCACATACACAAAACACCTTGACCCAAGTCCCAAATAAAAGAGGATGGCCTTGGGGCGCCTGGGTGGCGCAGTCGGTTAAGCGTCCGACTTCAGCCAGGTCACGATCTTGCGGTCCGTGAGTTCGAGCCCCGCGTCAGGCTCTGGGCTGATGGCTCAGAGCCTGGAGCCTGTTTCCGATTCTGTGTCTCCCTCTCTCTCTGCCCCTCCCCCGTTCATGCTCTGTCTCTCTCTGTCCCAGAAATAAATAAACGTTGAAAAAAAAAATTTTTTTTTTAAAATAAAAATAAAAAAAGAGGATGGCCTGGTGGGGGAAAAAAAAAAAAAGCAAACGACCTGTATCAGTCAGCTCAGGCTGCTGTAACAAAAGACCAAAGACTGTGTGGCTTAAACAGCAGAAATTTATGTCTCGCTGTCTGGAGGGGAGAAGCATAAGCGTGGTCAGGTTTTGGTGAAGGCTCTCTTCTCGGCTTGCAGATGGCCACCTCCTCATTGTGTCCTCACCGGACAGAGAGTGAGCCACCTCTCTCTCTTCTTATCTAACCCCATCGTTAAAGCCCCACCTTCACATCTTCACCTAACCCTGATTACTTCCCAAAGGCCCATCTCTAAAAGCCATCACATTAGGGGTTACAGGTTCACATGTGAACGGGGGGGGGGGGGGGCAGGGGGGGGGGACACAGTTCATTCTATAGTATTCTGCCCCTGGATCCCAGAATTTATGTCCATCTGGCATGCAAAATGCATTCACTCTATCCCAACAGCTCCAAATATCTTGTACCATTGCAGCATCCATTCTAAAACCCCATCTAAATCTCATCTAAATCAGATACAAAGAGATTTAAGGGTCAATTTAACCTAAGGCAAATGCCACTCCAGCTGTGACTCTGTAAAACCAGCCAAGTTATGTGCTTCCAAAGTACGACAGTGGGATGGGCATAGGATAGACATCCCCATTCCAAAAGGGGGAAATGGAGGTAAAAAAAATAAATAAATAAGGGGTCCCAAGCAAGTCCAAAACCCAATAAGGCAAATTCTACTTGATTCTAAGTCTGGAGAACAATCCTCTTTTCTGGACCCACTGGGTCACTGGTTCTACCTCCACAAATCTGTTGGGTAAGGTATCACACCCCAAGGCCCCAGACAGCTCCGTTCCCAAGGTTCCTCAGCATATCCTAGCCACAGGGCTCTGCAGGACAGAGCAGGCCCAAGTCCTCAGTCAAAGACCATCTGGCCCGTTGGATCCAAGACAGTGACCCTAATGGTCTTTAAATTGTCTTTAGGCTCCTTCTATTTTCTTGAAGAATATTGAACAATTTTTTAACCAAATAGTTCAATGATCCAGTCCTGTAGGGTCTAAGAATTCCCACGGCCTTCCTTCATTTTATCTCACTGTTTTTATCCCTTGCTGATATAACCCCAGCTCCATTCCTGGTTCTGCCAAAAAGGCTGGTTAGATCCACTGGTCACCCCATTGTCCGTTTATCAAATGGTTATTGAGCCACACCCTCGAGAACACACCTTGCGTTCTCTTCACAATGACCTTTCTCCCCTTCTGCAATACGGATGGGGTGAGGATTTTCTGAACCTTCAAGTTCTGGTTCCTTGTTGCTTAATAATTCCTTCTTCAATTCATGTATCGCCTTTCACGTTCTGCTATAAGCGTTCAGGAAGGACCAAGCTACTCCTTCAACCCTCTGCTTAGGAATCTCCTCAGCTAAATATCTATATTCATTGCTCACAAGCTCTCCTTCCACAAGACACAAGAACATTGTTCCAAGTTCTTTGCCACTTTATAACAAGGATCAGCTTGCCTCCGGTCTCCACTGACATACTCCTCATTTCCATCTGAGAGTTCACCAGAACTGCTTTTTATGTCTGTATTTCTAGCACATGCCTCAAAACCCTTCCCGCTTCTACATATTTCCCAGTTTCAAAGCTGCACCCACATGTGTAGGGATTTGTTACAGCAGCACCCCCACTGCTTGGTACCAAAGTCTATATTCATCTGGGTTCTCCAGAGAAATAGAACCAATAGGAGGAGAAGGAGAGATAAGGATACGGATAGGGGTGGAGACAGGGATAGAGAGAATTAGCTCATGTAATTTTGGATGCTAAGAAGTCCCAAGATCTCCAGTCAGCAAACTAGAAACCTAGGAGAGCCAATGGTATAATTCTAGTCTGAGTCCAAATCCAAAGACAAGAGAAGACTGATATTTCAGGCTGAAGACAAGCAGGTGAGAGAGAAAGAGAGAGACAGAGAAAGTTCTCTCTTACTCCACCTTTTTGTTCTACCCAGACCCTTCCAGAGATTGGATGATGAAGTACACCCACATTAGGGAAGGCAATCTGCTTTACTCAGCCTATGATTCAAATGTTCATCTCATCCAGAAAAATGTTTACCCAAATATCGAGGCACCCTATGACCCAATCAAGTTGATACCTAAAATTAGCCATCACAAGTCCCAAGGAAAATCTGGGCACAGCACTATAACAGAACGTCCTCTGCCTCTCCGCTCTATTCCCTGCCAGCAATTTCTCTCAGGACACTGGCCAAGTGTTATCTTGACTGAACTAAGTGGGGAGAAGTAGGAGGAAAAGGGAAGGAAGTGGAGAGGACGGGTGAGTTTGGGGCCCATACACTTTTGGAGTAAAACTCAGTTGGGGTAACCTACCAGTTTATTGAGGGGAATTTTTAATAACCCCCTTGTATTGGCTTACATCTGTCCTACATTAATACCTTACGAGGAATTACAATAACATATGACTTGCAAGCAAGTAACAAAATCAAGAAGACAAGTTTTTTATTTTTGTTTCAATGTTGATTTTTGAGAGAGAGAGAGACAGACAGAGACAGCGCGTGAGTGGCAGAGGGGCAGAGAGAGAAGGAGACACAGAATCCGAAGCAGTCTCCAGGCTCCGAGCTGTCAGCGCAGAGCCCGACGTGGGGCTCAAACTCACGATCCATGAGATCATGACCAGAGTCGAAGTCAGACGCTTAACCGACTGAGCCCCCCCAGCACCCCAAGAAGACAATTTTTTAAAAAAAGGGAGCGCTTATTAAGCTCCCTGACTCTCTCCTTATACCCCAGAAGCCCTTTGAGGTAGGTATTAGTATCCCCACATTACAGATGTGGAAACTGAGGTAAAGATGTGGTCTGCCACAACAGCGGAGCAGGACCCGCCCCCAGGAGCCGTCATGGCTGGTCTGTCATTCTCCACGACCCCACACTCGGCAGGTGACCTGCTGTTCATTAGCACGGATTCCTTTTCTTCCTCCACCTGTGTGCATCTCCAGAGAACGCTTTTCTCTCATTAGTATCAAAAATGAACCAGGGTTTTTAGTGCCCAAGCTCTGTAATCAATTAAGCATTTTAATCAGAGATGAGAGTTACAAGAAGCTGTCAGTAGATGCATTCCCAGGCAAATACTCCCGCCCATGCCTCATCACTTCTAATAAGACAATAATAACACTCTTAATCCTGCACCCCACAGTTAGTGAGTCGTTCCTAATTACCCACAACTGCAAGAGAAATCTCTTTATTAGGCTCTGAGCTAGTGCTGCCCTAGAACCCTTTGTATGATTTCACGAAGTCCCTGGGACAGAGCATGTCAAGGCAAGAGGAAACGGAGAAACAAATTCTTCCCCGTGCAGAAAGCCACACAGAAGACTTCCCGTGTCCTACAGCCGGGATACAGCCAGGGGCTATGAGTCATATTTAATACAGTCGGATTAAAGAGTGCTCGAAGTTTGTTTGTTTGTTTGTTTGTTTGTTTGTTTTTCAATGCATCTACCAGCAAAGAAGGAATCGCAGCGCATTCTCCACTCCATGGGAAAACAAGTGCAGAAAATAGGGTTGTTCTACGCAGTCAGATTTAGCACACCATGGCCCTGTTACTAGTCGGTCCCCATTTTAAGGAAAGCAGACCTGGAGCTTCTGTTCATTGTAACACACCCCACGATTCTGCTAAATAACATTCTAATTGATAGATAATTTCAAATAGCAACCATCTCAATTTGATACGCCTCTTTCCCTAGGACACCAAGGGACACACACTGATGCCCGCACACTTCATCAGTACATTTAATTGGTCAATTACACAGGCCACGAAAGGGACTTCGCTCCCCTGCGCCGGTGTTTGGCTGAGAAAGCCTCTGGGGGAGAAATGGAGGCCTTGAGTTTTGAAAATGTAACTGAGCTCTCTGTGACAAACAAGGCAGTAGAGTCTCAGCCCTGAGAGAACCCTCCGAGCGCCACTCCACCCGCCTCCGATCCCGCGAGAATAAATCCCCTTTCCTCCAAAATAGTAGTGAACTCTGCAACACTGTGAACAGCAGTGTGAAATAGTGTAACTCTCGCTGTCACTTTCCAGATAGGCTTAACACCAGATATTAAGCCGAAAGAATACAAATGCGGCCTGAACCACAGAACGCCGCATGCAGGAAGCTCAGCGGAGCATCGCGCAGAGATTGTAACTAATTCACACCGCATCGTGCGCACTTTCCGTTCTCTTTTCATTCCAGGCCACCGGCTCCTTCGCCACGGACACCATAGCGGGACATCTGGGCCACTGAAATTGTGCCCTCTCCCCTGTGACCTGCTACAGGCAAGCATTTAACACTCATCCCCGAATTAGATGGGACTCGCTTAATCTGATGGGGTGCACCGTGCAGCTACACCTGGACGCGCTCTGCAAAAGTCTGCAGTGCCGTGCGATGCAGACTTGGGAGAATTTCCGGTGGTGTTGTTTTTAGAGCCTCCTCAGACCTGGAAAAGCAGGAAAGCTAGTAAACAGTAGCCCTCTGATGACGCGCATAAGCCGCCAGTAAAAGGAAACTAGGATCTAACACTCCCTGGCTTCCACCTCCCGGGAGTGCTCTCTTCCCTCTACACCATACAAAGTATCCACTCATTTCATAAACATGCTCTGACACCTGTGATGGGCTCTGACACACAATCCTGGGCCTCATCTGGGAGCAGAGAGCCAGGAGAACTGCCTGGACAAGTTCTCCCATTCACAAAGCGATTCAAATTTAGGCTTGTGATCTCGGTATGAAGTCCTCCATCAGTGACAGATAAAGTGAATGGCTAAAGGAAGAAATTCACCACCCAGACTTCACCTCCTACCCAACTGTCAGAATGCACCACGTCTAATGCACCATGAATTGTAATCCAGCTGTAATGAAACCCTGAATGGAAAGAATTATCTTGCGCAAATTTGTTCAATGAAAACCTTTAAAATGGACTAGGGCACACTGAATTGATTTTTTTTTTAAAAAAACACCACCCTCAAAATCTTTTTTTTTTTTTTTTTTTTTTGAAGAGGAGGAGGAGGAATGAGAGAGATGGCTGTATGCACTGCTCTGTGATGGACCTACTCCCTTCTAAATAGAGGAATCCGTGTTTCATGTCATAATCAATATTTAGCCTATCAGCGTCTTGATTAAGGATTATAATGAGTAATAATTATTTTTCTTAGTGAGAGGTTATAGCGAACTTGTGCTTATTACTGTATTACTTACGTGTGTGTTTATGTATTATCATACCTATTTTTGTCTATGGACATCCTGTGTATTTATTCACTATTTTTGTAAAATATCGTCTCAAACATTTTAAGTATATTCTCAAAACCTAGCAATACTTTTATCTCACTTTTATTTTTTTTTTTTTCATTTTTATCTCACTTGAAAAAACCTTGTAATGGGACAAAGAGCTAAGTCTCATAACGTACTTATTTGCATGCTCTGCCTTCGCCATAGTAGGTACCCATATTCAGTTGGTGTCTTTACAAGGCGTTCATGTACTACATTCAGCTATGGTGATGCATGCAATTCCCCTCTTACCTCTAAGGAAGTGTCCTTTAGATACCTGTTTGTCAGTTACTACTAGTGTGATGGAACTATAAAAATAGTCTAGTCCCCACAGAACTACAAGTAAGCTTCTATTTAGATTTCATAAACTCTGCCTCTCCCAACATCGTGGTAACCGCTTGATAAAATATAATACATTTTAAAACTCATGGTTAACTTCGAAAGAAAGAAATTCCAGACATAAAGTAGGGATCCAAGCCACACAGTCAACGGGAGCTGCACTTTTGGGTCTTTTTCGTGTGCCAAACACTGGATAAGCATCTTTATATATAAAGCTTTTCTTTGATTGTGGTGGTCCCCTCACCCTGACTGCCATTCCCAGCTTCTAGGATAGAGTCATTGAAGTAATATTCTTTGTATGTGTGTTTCCTCTGTGTGCATCCTCAATGCTCTGATTATTGGCACCCATTTCTTCTATTGCCATTCAATTTTGACAAACCCATTGCCAAAGCAATCACACTGTACCACAGCAAAAAATTGCTTCTTGTAAGTAGATGACCAAATACCAACATGGTCACCTTGTCCCCCCCAACCCGCTTCCTTGCCAGCCCTCGGTATAAACAACAATGAGCCCACAGCTCTGGGATCCTCTGACTTGGCAAATATCTCATTCTATAGGGACCACATTGACTATATCTCTATAGAGAGGAGGGAGATGATGGGAAGCACATCTACTCACTCGTGTCCTTGAACTTCTTGGCTGGACCTGTTGGCTGGTCCACTGGTACACCAAAGCGACAGCCACCTTAAACCAAGTCTGAGCCATCTGTACTTCCAGTCTCCAAACCCAGACCATCTTTAGTGATCTGACCTAGCTCACCAACCACCACCTCCCCACCAATAGCTGTGCTCCATACTCTGTGTGGCAGATGGTTCATCATCAACCCAAGATCTATCTTCCTTCCTTGCTCACTAACAGAACCTCAGCCTTGGAATAACAATGTGCTTGGTCCAGGAATTATGGTTTGGTTTAAGCTAATCACAATAATCCCATTGCCCAGTTTCAGTTGCCGCCACTCAGATGCAGATGGATGGGGCTGTGGTTCTGGAAAGGCTTTAGTATTCTTTTTCTTTTTTTTTTTTCATGTTTATTTATTTCTGAGAGAGAGCGACAGAGCATAAGTGGGGAGGGGCAGAGAGGGAGGGAGACGCAGAATCCGAAGCAGCTCTGAGCTGTCAGCACAGAGCCTGACGCGGGGCTCGAAGCCACGAACCACTGGATGATGACCTGAGCCGAAGTCGGACACTTAACCGACTGAGCCACCCAGGCGCCCCGTAGAGTTAGTATGCTCGACAGAGGAGACAGACACTGCTAACAGTGCCCTGTCCCTTTTCCCGGCCATGAACATGGATGTCATGCCTGGGGCTACAGCAGACAGTTTCAACCAGGAGGAATCACACCAACGAGTTAAGGCGGAGAGGATCAACAGAAGGAGATTATGTCTTTGAGAACATGGCTGAACTGCTGCTTCCACACTACACTGCCAAACTCTAGACATATTTAAGATAATTAAATGTCCTTATTGCTTAAACCACTGTTAGCCGGGCATTCTGGTCAATGCAGCTGAAAGCATTTCTAACTAATATACCATTTTTCCCCCTGCATTGCACTCAAGGCCCTGAGTAAATTTAAAGACTTAATTGGCTTTATTCAATGATTTATGAATCAGGCAGCCCATCTGGCAAACAGAAAGCTCTGAGGAGCTGTGCAAAATGGGAGGCTTTTACAGGCAGAAGGAGGTGGGACACAGATGTTACTGGCAAAGAGTGGGCTGTTTCAGGCAAGATCACCTTCCTTTAAGGGACAGGGGGGGTCTATGAGAGAGACCACCTCACCAGTGCTCACCAGGAAATTCCAGACTGACTGGTTACGATTACATCTCTGGGAGAGGCTGAAACTGATGTTAGGTTAGGTATTAAGTCTTGGTTTGGTGACATGGGCTTAGCACAAGTAACTCCGTTTTGAACTTGTCTCTTTTTTAACCCCATCAACACATAAAATAACTTTTAACCATTTTCCTCTGCACATATTTTGCAATAAAAT
Organism: Herpailurus yagouaroundi; assembly: GCF_014898765.1. Lineage (NCBI taxonomy): Eukaryota > Metazoa > Chordata > Mammalia > Carnivora > Felidae > Herpailurus > Herpailurus yagouaroundi. The sequence continues at coordinate 5,946,486 of NW_024412470.1, forward strand.
AATATCATATTGTAATATTCTGTAATCTTATTTTTAAACTCAATTTACCAACTATACAAGTATTAAATATCATTTTAGTAGATGCATTATAGTTCTTCTTATGAATATGCTATATTTTAGTAGTTGAATTATATTTCTTCATATGAATATGCTATATTTTGACTAATGCCCTGTTGTTAGAGATTTGTTTCTAATATTTCTTGCTTTTGTTGCAATACTAGAATAAACATCCTTGTAGCTAAATCTTTTACACAACTATCGTATCCTTTCCACGGGATAAATACCTAAAAGTAGCATTGCTACACTAAAAATACTCACATTTTAGGATTTTCTTATTTGAATTGCCAAATACAACTCCAAAAAAATAGCAATTTATATTGCAAACTGGAGTAAAAGACTTGATAGTCACAAACCCTAGCATTATTGTTTGTTACCTTGTATTTAATATTTGTCAATTCAGGAGCCACCTGGGTGGCTCAGTCAGTAAAACTTCCAGCTCTTGATTTCAGCTCAGGTCATGATCCCAGGGTCGTGGGGATCATGAGCTGAGCATGGAGCCTGCTTAGGATTCTCTCTCTCCCTCTGCCCATCTCCCCTGCTCATGCTCGCTCTCTCTCTCTCTCTCTCTCTAAAATAAAAAATACATACACTAAATAAATAAAATATTTGTCGATTTGGTGGGCCAAAAATAGTTTCCTAAAGTTATTTTAATTTTGTTTTTTTTTTCATTTCTTTATGACCAATTATAATGTCTCTTATAAACTGCCTATTCATATCTTTTGTCCATATTTTAATTGATAAAGTCATTTATACTTCTCTGCTGAATAATTTGAGTTTGTTGTTAACCAAAACTTCCAAGACTTTTTCTGTGAATGATGCTGTTCAGACACAGCTCTCCTATCTAGTATGGGCCCTATAGCTTTGGCAATCAGTATGCTTCATTTACATGTCTCCACATTAAATTTCATTTTGTCGGGGCACCGAGGTGGGTCAGTCATTAAGCATACAGCTCTTTATTCTGGCTCAGGTCATGTTCTCACAGTTCGTGAGACTGAGCCCCAGGTCAGGCTCTGTGCTGACAGTGGGGAGGCTGCTTGGGATTCTCTCCCTGCCCCTCTCCTGCTCCGGCATACATGTGCACACTCTCTTTCTCTCAAAATAAATAAATAAACTTTAAAAAAGTAAAATAAATTTCATTTTGTTAAATTCACTACATTTTTTTCTAACCATTAACATGTCTGTCCTATAATATTTTCTTTCCATTCTGAGGGTTCCAACTATTCAGGCCATATTCCATCAATGTATGAACTTAGGTCAGGATAAAAGACATCATAGGACAGGCAAGACTTTACATGGAGTCCTGAGATCTCCCTGCAAGGACACATTATTCACCATTTCTTTAACAGTTCCCTTCAGTTACATCACACTTTCATTCATTTATTAATGTGTGCCTACCATTGAAGATTCAAAGCATGAGTCAAGTAAGACATGGCCCTAGGTCATAAAGAGCTTATAGACTACTGAGAAAGACAGTCACAAAAACCCATAATTGCTGTAATTACAAGTACAGTAAAGGAGGGACACTCATGGCTATGATGGCCCATCAATTTCAAGAGTCCAATCAAGACATGATGATTATTTGGTATAAGGCAGAGATGATAGAGAGAAAGAAAAGTAAATAGACTTGAGAAATTTTAGAAAATCAAAAAGTCTTACTGGTAAATTGGGTATAGAAAATATAGGAAAATGTTGCCTAGGATGACTTATAGAGTTTTGGTTTGCACAAGGTCCATAGATATAACCTCAAAGGTCCCACAGCTGCGTGTGTGTGTGTGTGTGTGTGTGTGTGTTCATTCCCATGCCAAATAAATTATTTTAAGCATATTCTCAATAGTCTCTGAGACCACTCTTCAAATTAAACAATTCCACACTCTAGAGCCCATGTCTGTGCTTGCATTCGGGATCCTGCTAGCACCAAAGTTCACCTGGGGTAGTAATGTTTAATCATTAGTGGATTGACTAATAAATTCATAGCCATGAGATTGGTGGATCTTCTTGTCAAAGTAACTTGCTTTAAGTGTAACATCAAAAATTAAATTCTTTCACCAGTTATACAGATCTTCAGTCAGTTATAAACCAGGGGTTTTTTTCAATAGTTATAAAGATGAGATTTTGAAGAATGAAAATATTTTTATTTCTTAGTTATTAAGGCTTTGAGTTGTCATTATAAAGTACTTTTTTAACTGTCACAAGCTAATAAGAAAAATCCAGGACAAGGAAAGGACAAATAAGAGGTCACATCAGTCTGTGGAAATGAAGGTCATAAATTTGTTTGAATATTAAAAGTGGATGGAGCTTTACTGACCTAATGCGTAATTCAGAAGAAATTTGGGAATAGCAATAAGGACCATATTCACAGTCGTCAGAGTGACTTAACTACAGGAAAAAAAATAATATTAAAACAAGTTAGAGTTATAAAGATAATGTACTGGCACAAGTATAAACATAGATCAAAAGAACAGAATTGGGAGCTTAGAAATAAACTCGTATTTATGGTCAATCGATGTTTAACGAGGATGTCAAGACAATTCAGTAGGAAAAGAATAGTCCTCTCAACTAGTAGTACGGAAACAACCGTATCTCTGCATTCAAAAGAATGAAGCTGGGGGCGCCTGGGTGGCGCAGTTGGTTAAGCGTCCGACTTCAGCCACGTCACGATCTCGCGGTCCGTGAGTTCGAGCCCCGCGTCGGGCTCTGGGCTGATGGCTCAGAGCCTGGAGCCTGTTTCCGATTCTGTGTCTCCCTCTCTCTCTCTGCCCCTCCCCCGTTCATGCTCTGTCTCTCTCTGTCCCAAAAATGAATAAACGTTGAAAAAAAAATTAAAAAAAAAAAACAAAAAAACAAAAGAATGAAGCTGGGTTGCTTCCTTATACCATCCACAAAAATAATTCAGTAGGAACCACACACCTAAATATTAGAACGAAAACTATAAAACTCTTGCACATCCATACAGTGGAATACTATTCAGCAATTAAAAGGAATGAATGAATGAAGGATGGATGGATGGATGGATGGATGGATGGATGGATGGATCTTGAAAACATTATGCTAAATGGAAGAGGCCAGGCCCATAAGGTCACATATTGTATGATTCCTTTATGGGAAATGTCCAGAGTAGGCAAATCAGTAGAAGCAGAAAATAGATTCCTTATGTCCAAGGGAGAAGGAGAAGAAGAGGGATCATGGGACAGGAAATAAGAGAGAATGGAAGTGACTGCTAATGGATACAGGGTTTCTTTGGGGGATGATAAAAATATTTTTTAAATGAGGTGAAGTCGGGGCGCCTGGATGGCTCAGTCAGTTAAGCGTCCGACTCTTGGTTTCAGTTCAGGTCATGATCTCGCCATTTTGTGAGTTCGAGCCCCACATCCGGCTCTGTGCTGGCAGTGTAGAGCCTGCTTTGGAATCTGTCTCCCTCTCTTTCTGCCCCTTCCCCACTCACGCTGTCTCTGTCTCTCTTAAAATAAATAAATAAACTTTAAAAAAAATGAGGTGAAGTTTGCACAACTCTGTGATTATACTAAAATGCATTCAATTATATACCTTAAATGGGTAGACTATATCACATGTGAATATTTATATAAAATGTACAGATTTTAACTCTGCAGTTCAGTGATATTTGACCGTTGTGTATACCCATGTAACTACTACCCCAAATAAAACACAGAAAATTTCTGTTCCTCCAGAAATGTTCCTCAGGAAAGTACCCCTTTTATTTAATCTACCCTTCCCCCAAAAGGTAACCGCTATTCTGATTTCTGATTTCACCATAGCTCCTTGGTTTCACATGAATGGAATCGGACATTATGTATTTTGTGTGTGTGCCTGGCTTCTTTGGCTTAGCACAGTTTTGAGATTCATCCATGTAGTTATATCGGCCCATGGTTGTCTTTGTTTTTGTTTTTGCTGTTGACTAGTCATCCAGTGTAGGAATATAACACAATTATTTTATCAATTCACCTACTAATGGGCATTTGAGTCATTGACTATTTGAGCTTAGTAGAAATAAAAATGCTATGAATATTTTGTTTTTGTTTTAAGATCTTTCTAGTACCAGAGATCACATGTAGCTCCCTCCCCTTGAATTGAGACAGCTACTGCCACTGCCTCATGAATTAGGGTTACGGAGGAGCGATGCAGTTTCAGGACCCAGGGCTTAAGAGATCAGCAGGTTTCACGTCCTATGTCTTGGATGACTCACCTAAGGACCCCTGAGTCCAGCTAACCAGCTGGTGAGATGATATGGAGAGGCCCTAGACAACGTGAAAATGGAGAGAGTCAAATGACATCCAGCCTTCCAGCTGTCCCTGTGAAGGGATTCAACACGTGAGTAAGGCTACCCTGGACCATCCAGACTGTACCAGCTACCGGTTGAGTACCAGCAAGTGACTCAAGTCAATTCATGTAGAGCAGAAGAGTTGCTAAAATAAACTCTGCCTGAACTTGTGACTCATAAAAAAGTGTCCCCACAGAAGCCCTGTCCACTCCAAACCTTAGAATGGGACCTTATTTGGAAATAGGGTCTCTTTGCAGGTGTCGTTCAGCTAAGGACTGAAATGTGGTTATACTGGCAGACCCTAAATCCAATGACAATTGCCCTTTTTTTTTTTTTTAATTTTTTTTTTCCAACGTTTATTCATTTTTGGGACAGAGAGAGACAGAGCATGAACGGGGGAGGGGCAGAGAGAGAGGGAGTCACAGAATCGGAAACAGGCTCCAGGCTCTGAGCCATCAGCCCAGAGCCCGACGCGGGGCTCGAACTCACGGACCGCGAGATCGTGACCTGGCCGAAGTCGGACGCTCAACCGACTGCGCCACCCAGGCGCCCGACAATTGCCCTTTTAAGAGACAGAAAGTGATACACAGAGAGAGAGAAACACAGAGGAGAAGACATTGTGAAGACAAAGACAGAGATTGGAGTGATGCAGCTACAAACCAAGGAACACGAAGAACTGCCAGGAGCCACCAGAAGCTAGAAAGAGACAAGGAATATCTTCCCATGAGTCTTTGGATGGAGGATGGCCCTCCTGACATCTGCATTGCAAATGTCTAGCCGCTAGAAATGTGAAATAAATGCTTCTTGTTTATGCCACCAAGTCTGGTAATTTGTTACGGCAGGCCCAGTAGACTAGGGGTTCTATTTTGTTTTATCAGTCTATGTGCAGCTCTTAAAAATGTGGCTGGATGGGGCGCCTGGGTGGCGCAGTCGGTTAAGCGTCCGACTTCGGCCAGGTCACGATCTCGCGGTCCGTGAGTTCGAGCCCCGCGTCGGGCTCTGGGCTGATGGCTCAGAGCCTGGAGCCTGTTTCCGATTCTGTGTCTCCCTCTCTCTCTGCCCCTCCCCCGTTCATGCTCTGTCTCTCTCTGTCCCAAAAAATAAATAAACGTTGAAAAAAAAAATTTTTTTTTTTAAAAATGTGGCTGGTTTCACCCTCCATGGTGGGGTTGACTACTCCTCCATTTTTATTCCTAGAAGTAAAAGCACCTTGGGTTTCCTCTCCTGGGAAGGGCTTGTTCCTTTCTGGACTTTGGTTCATTTAGATTTCATTTTCAATTCCCTGATGGTTTTTTTTTTTCCAACAATTCTTTTTAAGCAGTCCAGGTTTCTCATGGTGTTAGAATAAGATCCACGTTCTCTTGCAACTTTCTAAACTGCTATCTGCAAGCCTGGATATAACTTTTTAATTAGCCATGCCTACATTTTAACAAAAGCTATTACATAATGAGTTTATAGCTACTTTTTTGTTCTTCCCCTTTTGTGATATTACAGTAAGACTAATCTGAGTCAGCATTAGACTCTGAGAGAAGTCTTCTTTTAAATTCTCCTTCTGAAGGTGTCCTCAGGTCTAAAATGAGTCTCTTATAGACAGCAAATAGATGGGTCTTGGTTTTTCAACCATTCTGATATCCCATGTCTTTGATTGGAGCATTTAGTCCACTTACATTCAGTGTTATTATTGAAAAATATGGGTTAGAGTCATTGTGTTTGTCACCTGTAGGTTTCATGCTTGTAGTGGTGTCTCTGGTACTTTGTGGTCCTTGCCACGTTTCACTCACAGAGTCCCCCTTAGGATTTCTTGTAGGGCTGGTTTAGTGGTGATGAATTCCTTCAGTTTTTGTTTGTTCGGGAAGACCTTTATCTCTCCTTCTATTCTGAATGACAGGCTTGCTGGATAAAGGATTCTTGGCTGCATATTTTTCCTGTTCATCAGAAGACCATGGGGGAGGGGAAGGGGGAAAAAAAGTTACAGAAAGGGAGGGAGGCAGACCATAAGAGACTCTTAAATACTGAGAACAAACTGAGGGTTGATGGGGGTTGGGGGAGAGGGGAAAGTGGGTGATGGGCATTGAGGAGGGCACCTGTGGGGACGAGCACTGGGTGTTGTGTGGAAACCAATTTGACAATAAATTATATTTAATATAAAAAAAAAAGTCTCCTTAAGTATGGGAAGCAGTGAATTAGGTCAGTAAGTTAATTATGAATTTACCCAGTTTTATGCAGTGGAGCCCACAATTCCCATCTCTACATTCCTTGTTCCTGACTGTGCTCCTCATCAAATGTTCCATCCTCCTGTTTCCCTGGCTCCGTCCCCTTTTCCAAACCAAGACAAATATAGGACAGACTCCTATCTGTCCAAAAATCAGACTTTCTAAAGCTGAAAATAAACATGTAAGTAAATGTGTGTCCTAATTTTCTATGATGTTAATGCTTCCTGTACTGGACTTGATCTCATTTCCTATTATAGTGGAGACTTCTGTGGAAACAAATCTCAGTCCCGTTAGGATTTAACTAAACGGAACTGAATCTGTAGTGTTAAATAGTGTTAGAATTGGGGGTGGGGGGGTGGATAGCTGGTTATTTTTATAGAGAAAGGAAAATGTAAGCTACCCTTTCATTAGGAATTGAGCATCTTTTTTTCCAATTCCCTTCCAGGAAGCCCTGTCAACAAACTTGAAATGCACACTGCTTTGCAGATGGCGTCACACTTGTGGTTCACTCCCCAACCTCATCACTAAATGTAGTGAAACATTCCTTTGTCTCTACATCAGACACTAACTGAGGATCCAAGGCCTGGGAGAATATAAATATTTTCATATAAAAAAGAATTATAACCTGATTTTCTGTTCCTTCACCCAGATGTTTGCCTTGCTGGTATTTTTTATCAACTCCACTGCAGACTGATCTTCCAGACGATAAAAGCTACTGAGATGCTTTATTTTCTTTTTCCCATAATGGTATTTTTTTAAAATACCCAGAGCTGATGAAATATCAAGGCATATATCTTTCTAACTAGCTAACCCCAAGGTGACTATGATATCTTACCTCCCTCCTTCCCAGGGAGGTAAAACCAGGCAAGGAGGGCCCATGGCCCAAGCAGGCCAAGGTTTGGGCTTGGGTTTGAGTAGACAGATTAATGTCCTAAAAAGAAGGAGGTGGAGGGGCGCCTGGGTGGCGCAGTCGGTTAAGCGTCCGACTTCAGCCAGGTCACGATCTCGCGGTCCGTGAGTTCGAGCCCCGCGTCGGGCTCTGGGCTGATGGCTCGGAGCCTGGAGCCTGTTTCCGACTCTGTGTCTCCCTCTCTCTCTGCCCCTCCCTCGTTCATGCTCTGTCTCTCTCTGTCCCAAAAATTAAAAAAAAAAAAAAAAAAACGTTGAAAAAAAAGAAGGAGGTGGAAAAAAACAGTGAAGTCATACAAACCACATCCAAATAAAATGCTAAAGGCCAATCCTTGTGTGTCCAAGTACATTGTTAAGACTAAGGACAAGTTCAGGAAGTCAGGAGCCAGAGAGACAGAAGGATAGAGCAGTTGATATGGAGCAAAGCTGGGGCAAGGCCATCTGTCCCAGGACACCGACTGCGAGCAGAGCAGTGTCCTTGTCGGGCACGGATAACACGTTGCATGGTGGCTTATATGGGCTGATCTGAGGAAGTGGGGTTCACTAAGGATGGGAGACGACCCCCCATTTCCACACTGGAAGCAGAGGGACCCTCAAATTTCTTCAGTACTAAACACGCTACATGTTTCATTGGCAGATTCCACTGGATTCAGTGGAATTGAAGGAACGCTTCTCTTTTCTCTCAAATGGCAAGGATTTATGTCAAAGAATCCATCTGTTCACCTCCATCCCAACCTCCATTGTACACTTTTATTCTGACTACAGAACGAAACTTTCCCGTTTTAGTTCTCATGTGCCCAATGTGCCCCACAACCGCCTCTCCCCGGCCTAGAGAAAGTCCTTTCCTTTCCTCCAAGGTAGTAGGACCTCTTACCACAGATTTCTGCCACCTTGCTCAAGACCCCATGCAGAGCACCTAGAATATGGTTGCATATATATGGACAGATGTTAGGCCTCAGCATTATGGCTTCCATGCAAGCTGTAACACATTCCACTGTATTTCCCCTTGACCTGCCCTTCTCTTCATTCTGAAGACAAATATTTCTCATAATTACAGAAGGTGATGTCCAGATCTGGCCTTTCACCCTACTTACAAGCTAAGTTAACCTGTTACTGTTTCACACATGCTAGCAGAAGACACGAATTCACAGATCAGAGACAAAGGACATTATTACTCAGGGCTCAGCAAGCACATGAGTTTCATGTTTCATGTCAGTTCCCTCTGACTCCCTTCCTACAGGGGCAACTCAAAGCATCCCAGGTGGATCTGCATGCAGCCCATGTGGATGCTACACACATAATAGCTTTGTGTCGCATATGAGGAGCCCTGAGTTTGGGGAATCTACCTCCTCTACAGCAGGCCTGCCCTTTGTCCCAAAGCAAGTCATTACCTCATTCTTCCAGGTTGCTCATTTGCAAACATGACCCTGAGAATCGCCTAGGCAAAGAGTGGGTAGGGTCTTGCATTCTCGAAAAACCAAGCAAGAATAAATAGGGACACTCAGTGTCCTTGGAGGACTGCCTCTTTCAACAGTTGCTACCAAAGACCTTGGCATTATGGTTTAAACTATACAGTAATATTGAATTTCAGATGCAGGAAAGAAATGAGGATTTTTTGGTCTTTATGCACGTAAGCCACACAACTCCCAATGGAAAGGACTGAAATATTTATCATATATGGAGAAAATATATTTTAAAATTAATTTTAGACATAATTTTCTCATTTTATTTTTACTCATTCTTAACGTTTTTGATTCTTCACTTCTCCCTCTTTGCAAGAAACCCTCTTAGATCTTTAGCTCACCAACTTACTTCAATAAGCAATCCTCTGGATTTATGCACAGCATCCTCATTCCAACTGAGATCAAGATGCTTTTATCTCCTGAGGGAAAACAATTTCCTTTGGGGACCCACAACTTAGAGGAGAATCTGCAGTTTGCTTGTACATGCCCCAGCTGTCATCTCTAGGTGTCTTTTCCATATTTGGCAGAAAGAAAGCCACATGGACCATCTCTATACTGAGGATTATTAGTAAGTTTATTTCTATGTCTTCCTTTATCCCTTCCTTTTGTCAGTCATGATAAGAACTACCATTTACTGAGTGCCATTCTGGGGTCAGGTAGTGTTCTGAGTCATTTACATGTATTGTTTCATTTAATCCTTACAACCCCACTTTGATATATTTAACACAGGTGCTATTAGTATACCCATTTTACAGATGGAAAAACTGAGTTACAGGGGCATGACGTACCTTGTCCAAGTCAGCCAGTAACTAAGTGGTAGAACCATATTCAAACATAGGCATTTTGGCCCCAAAACCCACACTCTTCTGCTCTATATTACATTGCCTCCCCAAATTATTCTAATCCCCCCACCTCCTGCCCACCCTCCTGCAATCAATAACTTATTTGAAGCAATACTTATCCAATTTCTACAAGCATTTGCCTCCAGTAATGGCTTACGCTTATTTAAAACTTTCTCAAAGGAAGCTGAAATAAATACAAGTTATATCAGAATACAACAATACAAAGAACGACGTAGAACATAGCCTTAAACTAGTAACACCACATAAGAAAAGAATTACTGTTTTGCTTGAGGTTCTTTAGATTGCAAAAAACAGAAACAGTGAGCTTAAATAAGTTTTTATTAATTTTTTTTCAACGTTTTTTATTTATTTTTGGGACAGAGAGAGACAGAGCATGAACGGGGGAGGGGCAGAGAGAGAGGGAGACACAGAATCGGAAACAGGCTCCAGGCTCCGAGCCATCAGCCCAGAGCCAGACGCGGGGCTCGAACTCACGGACCGCGAGATCGTGACCTGGCTGAAGTCTGACGCTCAACCGACTGCGCCACCCAGGCGCCCCAAATAAGTTTTTAAAATGGAGTTTGTTAAAGAATTCTTAGATGTGTCAGAGAATTTGGGTGTCTCCAAGGCCCACAAGGAACAGGAGACAGGAGCTGGGAGCTGCCAGGAGCCCAGAGACCTCCCTCTAGTCCCTGCCTCCACTTGTCTCTACTCATCTTTTGTTAAGTGTCTACAAACAACACTTTCTGTTTCTCTGTAGCTACAGGGGTCTCATTCCACAGCTCAGAGCTCATATCATCCTGCTCATTCTGTTCAAAGGAGCACAGACTCACTACAGTCTCTTACAGCTGGTTCCAAATTCCCATGAGATAAAATCTGATGGCCCAATTTAGGTCACATGCCCAGATCACTTTCTATCAACTCTAGCCAGAGAATCCACTCTTTTAAAAAGGGCATTTCTAGAGGACGTTGGTTACCCTGGCCTGGGTAGACTTCCCAAGTCTACAACATATGCCCTCGGCCAATCGTTTATTTATAGGACAAAAAAAAAAAAATGCATCTATTAGGACTCAGAATCTGGAAATATGGTTTCCAAAGGGATTATTATGCCTATCTTCTCAGAACTTAGACATGCTGTGCAGATGACAGTGTGTTGCCATTAACCTTGTAATCAGTCTTAAAATTTGTTCTGCATATAAAATTTCTTCTCCTGAGAATAAACCTATTGTAGGCAGATCCTGTTATCATTCTCTCTTACATCTCCCCTGTGCAGTACTTAGGGATTTTTTTTGCACCAGATGAAATGCATGGGCAGAAGGATATACAGAAATGAAGACAGAGATGGGGAGGGGGAGGGGGGGGAGGGTGGAGGTAGAAATGGAAAGCGGGAGGGAGAGAGAGAGTGAGAAGTAGTTCCTTGCATCTGTTTTGGTCTTCACATCCTCACAGACTAAAACGCATTGGTCTTTGCTCCTTATCAACCATACGATCCTGGTAGGAGAGGCTTGGGTTCTCATATCCTACACAATATATATGTGGTACCCAAATGGACAGCCTATTGTCTTAAAGCATAGGAAAGGCTGCAGGGGCCCACTGAGCATAGAAGAGGTACTGACATCCAAAAGCATGTTAAAATCTAATCATATCCAAATTGCTTGGTTATAGAAATTTCACTTTTTAATTATATAACCAAGGCATGGACCCATCTTCCTTTTTAACAACGAACCTTTACAGATTGAGCTCCCTTCTCTTTTGACGCCTACGTCCTTTCCTATCCTATCCTATCCTATCCTATCCTATCCTATCCTATCCTATCTACTTGCAACTGTACATGGTTTTGCAACTTGCTTTTCCCGTCAACAGTATCTCCTGGAGATTTATTTGTATTAGTGCCTATAGATAGGCCTCATTCTTTTCTACATTTTGAATAGTATTTCATAATTGGGATGTACCACAGTTTAATTAAGCATCCCCCTAATCAGTATTAGGTTCAGATGGCAGAGCTTTATCCTTAGTGGCAGATCAAAGTTTCTGTCGTTTAGAACTAGAGGTAAACAGAACCTGACACAACTCCATGTCGAATTGTAGGTATTTAACCTCTTTAAGAAGTGGACGAACCCATGATCCATGTATTAATTGATGTGAAGAGAACCATGGGACCAGAAAGTGGGCCTTGTTGGTGCTCCAGCCACGAGCCCTCAGACATACTTGCCATCTGTGTGCACCCCAGCTCCCGATATGATCTCACCCTCAACCAACTGTCCACGTCTCTTTTCCAGAGTACTGCCCTCAGGCTGCAGCAACCTGCTTTGCCTTTGTGCAGAAAGCTGGATGTGTCTAGAAGCTGAGATTCCTCGGGTATGGCCCTCAACCAACGTTTGAGGGATGGCGGTATACATGCTTTCACCCGCTTAGCCCTGATGCAGATAGCTCTGAAGCGTGACTTACACTGTTTCCAGAACTCCCCCCGCAGGACTAAGATGTGGTTATCTTCTACGCAACTTGGCTTGATACCTTACCCGTGTTTGGCCACTCTTTTTTTCTTCCAAGTTTCACTTCCTCACTCCCTACCAGACTTTCTTCTCAATACATCACGTTCACATAAATCCTCAGTTTAGGGTGTGCTTTTGGAAACTAAAAGAACTCAGTTCAGAAACGGTCCCTATAAAGCAGACTCCCAGAATAAGATTCTAAAACTGGACCAGTCACCAACCAGATGCCAACAGCGAACCCACCATTGGTGGGAAGAAGAGTGCAGGTACCCACCGGCATCCTGCACCAATGGCCGAGTCTTATTGGTAGTGAAGGTGGATAGGATACACACGTGGAAGGGGACACACCAGCATGCACAGTACACATATTAGCTGGGAGATATAGAGGACTTGGTAATGAAAAAGAACGTGGAGTTGGCTGTCGCTACTCATTCAGTGTGGACTGGAAGAGAATAGTAAGCTCAAGGAAGCCAATTACTAACTCAGAAAAGTATATGAGTTAGAAAGCCTCCATAGCAGTATTTAAAGAAACCGGTAGCTAAATAATGGACTGTGCTGAAATCAGGCCCAGGACTTGTTAGAGAGAGTAGCAGAGTTACAAAGACAGAAAAGTCTGAAGATATTTCAGTGAGTAAAATCACTGCTCTTACCGGAGGCATTCCTGTCCTGGACGTCATTGACACAAGCACCGAAGTGACTCTGAGATGCAATGAACATAGCTACTATACAAAGTCAACCACCTCCTTTTTGGCATTGACTTAGAGAGCCCCCTTACTATTACTGCTGTCAACCTCATATTCTTACTGTCACCCTCTTAACAGCATTGTTGTTATAGATGCCCCAGACCACATCAGGTAAGCCTAAAGTGGACATATTTCTGTTCAGAGCTATTTGGAACTGCCTTGTTGCCTGAAAGATGCCCCTAATTCACGTGACAACTGGTGATCCACCTTACCCATCATGGGGGGAATATTCAACTCTCTCTCTCCTTAGTATTATTGATGGATTTGTACAGAGTCATACATAGTCTCTCCTTCAACATCCTCTTTATCACCAAAAGTACCCACGAGTACGTTTGCTTATTCATTCAACAAGTATTTACTGAGTGTCTATTGCACATCAGGCGCTATGCTAAATGCTTGCAAAGACAGTATGGGCAGACTTGGTCATACTTTACATAAATATAAGTCCAAGACATATATAAGTCTTGGAATAAGACCTACATTAAATAATTATATAAATAAGTATACCTGTAAATATAATCACTGCTTTGACAGATGCTACAGAGGAGAATTGCAAGGTGCAGTGAGAGCATACAACTGAAGGACTTACCATCCCTACCGTCTTCCGGGGACTCGGAGGAGGCTTGCTTGAAGAAGGGGTATTTAAACTATAATCCAGAAGATGGAAAAGATTAAGCCTAGCGGGATAGGGGAAGGAGAGATATAGGCATAAGAGCATTCAAAGTAAGCAAACCCTGTGAAGGTCCTGGGGCAGAAAGGAGAGACAGAAAACCAGGGAGGATGTAGTGTAAATGACCAAGGGTAAGAGTAGTAGGACATGAGGCCAGGGAGGGGCAAGGCCAAATGATCCTGTTTTTTGTTGTGATCTTCTTCAATTAGATCTGCCTACATATTGAAGACCATGCGATTAGAGCCAATAGAGAATACAAATAAAGATTTTTGTTTGGAAATTCTTCCATGAAATGCATAGAACAGGGGCGCCTGGGTGGCGCAGTCGGTTGAGCGTCCGACTTCAGCCAGGTCACGATCTCGCGGTCTGTGAGTTCGAGCCCCGCGTCGGGCTCTGGGCTGATGGCTCAGAGCCTGGAGCCTGTTTCCGATTCTGTGTCTCCCTCTCTCTCTGCCCCTCCCCCGTTCATGCTCTGTCTCTCTCTGTCCCAAAAATAAATAAACGTTGAAATGCATAGAACAGAGAGCAATAGGAGAAATTCACAGGACATTTCCAACTTCTTCGAAATGCCTTAATCTTTTATCCAATGTAGGTGGGATCATCTGGCTTTTTTTTTTTTTTCAGTCTTTCAGGCAAGACAAGTTGTAACATCACTCAAAGCACCAAGGCCAGACATATCACAGCTAGAAGAGCTAATGTGGACATTCAGGCAACAAGAAAATGAAAGAATATCTCCCTACTTAGAGTGTTCACTTACTGCTTGCAGACTTACCCAAAATATAGCCGATTTGATTTATGTCTATAGACATTTTTGTTAAATAATAGTGAGGCTTCAGATTAGACTCATTACTTATGGTCCTCGAACTTGATGACAGCGTAAAAACCAGGAGGAAGCTTCTGCTAGGAGAAATCCAGATGAAATACCTAAAAGGAAAATCTTCTGAAAATTACTGTCTTGAGTGGGAACTATTAGAAATAAAACACTTCTGGGGCGCCAGGGCGGCTCAGTCAGTTAAGCATCCGACCTTGGCTCAGGTCATGATCTCACAGTCAGCAAGCTCAAGCCCTACATCGGGCTCTGTGCTGACAGCTCGGAGCCTGGAGCCTGCTTTGGATTCTGTGTCTCCCTCCCTCTCTCTGCCCCTCCCCTGCTCTCTATCTCTCTGTCTCTCTCAAAATAAATAAACACTTAAAAAATAAAAAATAAGAAAAGAAATAAAACACTTTAGAGAGATCACCAAAAATAAAGAGCACAGTGTGTGCAGCTGTGACTTTGGAGCCAAAGTGACGTTAATAAGCATGTGGAGACCAAGGTGCTCTGCTGACTCACCAGTCCCCTCATGCTGCTCACGTGAGACCACGAGAGACTCCCGTGAGCTGCTCCCTGCTGACTCGGGCTTCACCCCATGGTTCCCGGGCCATCCCTCTCCTTGCCTTTCTGGAGTCAGAACATTCTTCCCCAGAGGAAGAATGTCACCCACAGGGTAACAGCAAATTTGTGAGGTCCCTGGACAAACAGTATAGAGAGGTTCAGCCCCTCTCTGTTCTTTTCCAGACACAGCCCTGAAGTCGGGGGCGGGGGGAGAAAGAGAGTTCCGAGTGAGTTTTACGTTCCTCCTTTGATGTCCACTGATGGCACCACATCCAGCAAGGGAGGTGGAACCAGCTTCCCTCTTCTCTAATTAGAAACCGATGCCAGCGAGGGACCCACAACCCTGACGTTCGCTTTTTGCTGAATTCACAAGTGGTGACTGCCCACAACCGTGTCCCGTTAACACGGTGAGGTCGTCGATGAGAAGGGGCAAGGTTGTCCCCAGTGAAAAATTCCTCTGATTGTATAGTTAGTAAAGATAGTGCTGAGATGATCCCTTTCTCAGGAGACCTCCTAAAATCGCAAGCCTGGGATAGCAGATAAACACTGTAAACAGCAGGCAGGGGCCCAGAACATCCCAACTCACTTCCTTAAGTCGGTAGTTTTTCCAGACCAGAACTCAGGAGCAGGAGCTGCGGCGAGATTAGCCCATGGCTTCCAGGCCTGGAGAAAAGGAGGAAACTGCCGCAGACCTGTGCTCGCAGATAGGCTTGGCCCAAAACGCAGGGCGGATAAGGAGGAGTCCTGTGATTTTTAACTTGAGAGCGAACCACCCTACGAATCCGACTGGGACTGAACAGGAACTAAGTATAACAGGTTTGGGTTTGATTTTTTTTCATATGCAAAGAACTGTTCCCCCCCCCCCCCAAACACTGAGCTAATTTTCAAAAGGATGCATACTCACTGTGGAGCGTTTAAATAACGCAAAATCTGAAGAAGACAATAAAATCACCCAGAGATCCACCACCCTGTGATAACCACACTCAGTTTGGGGAGAGGGGGGGACATCTTTTCAGACATCTTGCCTCGTGGTTTTAGCCACGCACACCCACATACACACCCTCATACCTGCACCTACATACCTACACGTGCAGACAAACACACACACAACACACCTAAGTGCACATATGCACACACACGTTCACGCACACAAACACACACTTCACTTATAAGTGGGCTTATAGTCAGCATGCCATCTTCTAACCTATTTGATCAATATTGTGTGTATGTGTACATTGAGCCCTTAAATCACAAACATGGGCAGGCATGTACTATACTGTATTTAGCCAATTCCTGAACAACAGTAAAGCCAGTTTGGTTATATATATATATATATATATATATATATATATATATATATAGTTTAATCATTTATTTTTTTTTTTTTTTTTGAGAGAGAGCGCACACAAGTGGGGGAGAGGCAGAGAGAGAGAGGGAAACACAGAATCCGAAGCAGGCTCTAGGCTCCGAGCTGTCAGCACAGAGCCAACGCGGGGCTCCAACTCACGAGCCGAGCTGTGAGATCGTGACCTGGGCCAAAGTCAGATGCTTAACTGACTGAGCCACCCAGGCGCCCCTTTTATATATTTTAAACATTCTTCTTACATACCATGTTTATACATTTATCCGAATATCTTCTTAGGAAAATTCCTAATAGCGAAATTCCTGAATGAAAGGATTTTGTAAAATCTTGGTATCTAGGGACATTTAAGATGTCACATCTTATGTCAATAGTGCTGAGGTAGAGAAACCCTGTGTAGATAACGTATTCTGTTTTTCGGTTCCATTTATCAGTTTCCCTGAGTTTCAGGGAGAGAAGGCGTAAATCTGCAAACACCTTCTACCTCTCGCATTTTCTAAATAAGAGCCTTGCTTTATCATTTCACCCTGCAATGCCTCTCCCACTCTCTGCCGGCTCCTGACTCAGGACCCACAGCCCTCCAGGGCTTCAGAGTTCCGACCTGCCCCTCCACCTGCTTTTCCAAAGTGTGGCCATCCACGAACCCAAACAGCGTTGACAGTAGGCGAGCCTGATTACATGTTTTTTTCCTCCTCTGTCCTCTTGTTGGAAATTAACCCATAGAATCAGCAGAACCTGAAGACCTGCTCCTTTTCCTCTGGGAGGTGATTCATATCCCCTTCTGACTGTTTTATTTTTTTTAATTTTTTAATGTTGATTTATTTGTTTTTGAGAGACAGAGAGAGACAGAGCATGAGTGAGGGAGGAGAGGAGAGAGAGGGAGAGACACAGGATCCGAAGCAGGCTCCAGGCTCTGAGCTGTCAGCACAGAGCCTGACACGGGGCTTGAACCCACGAACCGTGAGATCATGACCTGAGCTGAAGTGAGATGTTTAACTGACTGAGCCACCCAGGCGCCCCTGATCATTTTAATACGCAGTCCCCTTTCTCAGCACAAATCACTCAGTGTTGATGATAAACCCCTTTGGCCTGGAGAGAAAAAGAGTGTTTTCTTTGGGAGGAGAATAGCTCTTCTGTAAATGAGGGTTCCAACATCCCACATCCCACATGCTGCCCTACTCCCTCCCCCACACTTTAGATTTACACCAACAGGATATTAGGCATTCAGAAGCATTCAAGCGGGTTCATGGGACATGCCTCATTGGTTAGATGACTACCTGAGGGGAATCCATATTTTATCTAGACTTGGACCCATTCCAACCCTTCCTTGGGGTCTACCACCTCAGTAAGCACCTAGTGAGTGTTACCAGCTGACCGGAAATGGAGTCCCTCAGAAGAGGAAAGCAATGAGCCACGAGTGAAAATTCTGAGGTAAACAAAGATGGCTCCTATGATAACAGAGTCTCTGTGATGCTTCCCTGCTGCATTGGGGTGACATTCAGGAACCACTAACAGACCCTATACTTTTTAGAAAGTAAGTTTACTGCAAAACTAAATCGGCCTCACAGCCTACACGTGTGTACACGCAGGCACACACCCCAAACCTTCCCCTGTGGAAAAGCAGCCATGTTTGACTTAGTTCTTTGTCCACCAAAATGATTCATCCACAGCAGATAAAGGAAACAGCCAAGTTCTATCCATTCACAGGACCAGAAACACCTTCTCTCTGCTTGTGCCTCGAGATAAAAACCAGTGCTTGTGAAGCAAAGCTAAGGACAGCCCTACAGAGCGGCGAAAGCTGGCTGGCCCTGACGTTCTGGGGAAATGCTGGAACTTGTTGCAATTGAAAGCTTTGTCCGCGTCGGGAGGGGAAACGCCTCTTGAGAAAAATAACAGCCACAAAGATCTCTGTGCCTTAATGCAGACTCAGATGGGGTCTTCAGGATGCTAAAAGTATACATCCGGAGCCCCTGCAAAACCTAGCCCAGTGATCTGCAACTGGCTCTTAATAAATTATAATCGAACGGATCGCTCACGTCGGAAAGCACTGCGTGTCTGCCGTCTCCCAGATCCTTGCTATTCAACATGTGGTCCAGCAGCAACATCCTGGAGCTTGTTAGAAATGCAGACTCAGGCTCCTCCCTGGACCCACCTCCCGAATCTAAATGTTAACAAGATCCCAGGTGATTCATATGCTCGTAAAAATGTGACAAGCACGGCTGAAGACAAGTCTCCCAACAAAATGTAGGCATTCTGCCTGCAAGATGGCTGAAGGCCTATCCAATCAACCCATGGACAAAACACCGCCAACAGGGTGGCCCCAGCATTATCCGAACACTAAAACATTGGTACAATACAGCATCGGCAGGATGATAGTTTGGCAACATTTTCTCTAGAAGGCACTGAGCACACCACAGAGGGACAAATGAGAGAGGAAATTGGGGTCTTGACAGGAGTAGTTTCAAAAGGAGCCCTGGAAGTCCAGAAGTACGGCAAGGATTATTCCTTCAGCTTCTGCAGACCTTTCCGAGGTCCTTCTCCCAAGAAGTGGGCAGGCAGACCTGAACGAAGATGTTAAATCAGAGATAACGGGAAATAGCCAGCAGTGCATTGGAGTGAAGCGAAAACAGGGGAAGGCATGAGGCAGAGGTCCGTCCCTGGCAATGACTCTGGTAACTAATCTCTGGGCTGCCAGAGACAATCTTCACCAGCAGTCGGGAGCCAGTGAAGGAATGGCCTCTGTCGCCATTGTGACCCGAGAGCCTCAGGTGTAATTGCCTGTGGAGATTTAGTCTTAAGGTGAAAGAAAGGACACCCCGGAGGGAGTAAATCTGTGTCCTCTGGCTTCTGTCTGCATTCAGCAGTGACTGGAACACAGGAGATGAGGGGAGGGCTGAGATGAGACATCAGGTGTCTCCTCCCTCCCCCCACCACACCACCTCTGCTCCTGCTCAGGCAGGATTCTAGCCCTTTATGATGGTGGCTCTCAGCTGGAGACTGAACTGCCCCCTGGGGGACACTTGGCAAGTGCAGAGACATTTTGGGTTGTCATGACTAGGTAGGTGGGTGGGTGAACACTACCGGCATGTTGTGAGCAACAGACCTGGTTACTCAACACCAGGTTACGGCTCTTTGCTGCCCAATACCGTACAAAGCATGGGACAGCCCCCATAATACACACTGGATCTGACCCCAAACAACAACAGCAGTGCTGAGATGGAGACACCCCTCTCCGATGATGGAGGCACTTCCTTCAAGGCCATCTTCAGGTGACAGATTCCGGGCTGTTGTTCCTCCTGTGTGCCTCCACTCACCCTGTGAGTTCCTTTAACCTGCCCTGCCTCTGAAATGAGCACCAATATGAAACTCCCCTCAAATATCCCAGCCAAGTGAACTTTTCGATTGCTTCCCACACCCTGAGTGTTGAGAGTTGAGCTTAGCTACTCCGTGCTGTCGCATCCATTCTGTTCGGCCAAGCGGCCTGCAGGGACCTGAAACCGACACCAGCCCCTCCATACAAGGCAAGCTCTAGACAGTAGCCGTGGTGTTCCAAGCCCTAGAGAGCAGCCACAGCATTACAAGCAAATATAAGTTCCTGACATGGGTGCCGGGGTGGCTCAGTGGTTGAACATCTGCCTTTGGCTCAGGTCATGATCTCACAGTTCCTGAGTTCAAGCCCCACATCAGGTGAGCTCGAGCCCCATTTGGAGGAGCTCCACTTCTCTCTCTCTGGCCCCCCACCTCTCTCTTGCCCCTCTCTCACTTGCACCCCCCCTCTCAAAAAGAGTTCCTGACATGACTCCCCAACAGCCCTTGCATCAACAGTGCCCCTGCCTCCCAGAGCCTTGTCCTTGTGCGCCCCTTAGTTAAGACCCCGTGGAACTTACCAAAACCCTGCTTTTTTTGGTTTAAACTGACGAATCCAGTCCTAACCTGGGAACCCCAAAGCACTCCAGCCACAGACCCTAATAAAGGCATGTTCCCCAGCCTCCGCTCCTCTCTCAGCCTGCACCCTGCCCTGACCTCCCCGCGTGGCCCTCAAGGCATTCCTTGTGGTTCCTTGTTGAACCACAGCTTGCCACCTGACACCCCAGAGTTCTACTTAACAAATGTCAATTTAACAAGGTCAGAACACCCTGACTGCTACAAAGAGCAGTGATGAGAAAAATAACACTAAGCTTTGTCCTGGGGCAGAAATTCCTCATTGATGAGAGGGCCAAAGCTGAGGAAGAGAAGAGAGAGGAAGGCCTGGAGGGAGGTGGAGCTCGTTACAAGACCATCAGGCTTGATTTCTAATTTTACTGGCCACCTTCCCCCCCCCTCCGTGAGAGCTCAAACTGCACAAATGTGTAATGCAGGAGACTTGATTATCAAGAGGTTATGAATGTATATCCAGAGGCTAGCAATGCGTGAAGTATGAAAGATGCTCAATAAATTAAATGAATGAATCAATGAATGACTGGATAAAAGGATAAATGAACAAATAAGCATGGCCTAGAGTGGTTGGAGAGGCTTCTGGAAGAGGTAAGAAGTCAAAAGACACAACACAATTTTTAAAAAATCTTGGGGTGGGGGCACCTGGGTGACTCAGTCGGTTAAGTGTCTGACCCTTGATTTCGGCTCAGGTCATGATCTCACAGTTAGTCATTTTGAGCCCCGAGTCAGGCTCTGTACTGGCAGTGTAGAGCCTACTTGAGATTCTCTCTCTCTCTCTCTCTCTCTCTCTCTCTGCCCCTGCCCTGCTCATGCTCACTCTCTCTTAAAATCAACATTTAAAAAAAAAAAAAAAAGACACAGCACAAACTCTGGATATGAGCCCACTGTGGAGTGAGTCCAACGAACGCACTGAAGAAGAAAATCCTTCCAGAGGAGTGAGGGGAGCTTATGCTGGGTAGGAAGGCAGGACCAGATACTGGAAGGCCTTGGAAGCCAGAGTGCATTGACTTGTATGCTATAGATAACAGGAAGTCACTATAAGTTACAGAAGAGGGTAGTGGTGTTTTTCAAAACTGTCTTGACAATGGAACCCAAATGGATGTCGCAGGCAGCAATCAGACCTCAAGAAGCTCGGTAGTAATTCAAGTACATTCCGTGGGCCTGGATTTAGGGTACTGGGAGTGGTAAAGCAAAGGCAAGTCTTAAAGAAAAGATTCATGGCAGGAACGATCTCCAATTAACATTAGTTAAAATCTGGAGCGCTTGGGTGGCTCAGCCAGTTGGGTGTCTGACTTCGGCTCAGGTCATGATCTCGCAGCTTGTGGGTTCAAGCCCCGAGTCGGGCTCTGTGCTGACAGCTCAGAGCCTGGAGCCTGCTCGGGATTCCGTGTCTCCCTCTCTCCCTGCCCCTCCCCCACTTGTGCTTTGTCTCTCAAAAATGAATAATGTAAAAAAAAATTTTTTTTAATTACAAAATATATTAATGAAACCCTCCACAGTGTTATAAACTGGTTCCTGGAATCGGCCATGGACAGAAAGCCAGCATCACTTGTCTGAGTTCTCAGACGAGCAGCTTGGGCATTCGGACTCTAGGGTTATGTAATACGGCCAAGAAAAAGTTCTCCAGATAATCTTGGTAAAGAAAATAGCCACGGAGCCGGCATCTTGCCCCCTGTCTGTATTCACAGAGTCAGCTGCCGCCTCCGTCATCCTCCGCAGCTGTTCTACAGCATGTGACATCCTGAACGAGCCTCCACCGGAAGCCAGTGGGCGCCGGCGCCCATTTTAGGGCCTGCTGTGCGGCCGCCGAGCAGCACATCCTCCCCGCCCGCGTGCGCAGTGGGTGTTTTCGCCGAGGTGCTCGCTCAGATGCTCCTCCGCCGACCCCTCCGAAGGAACTTCGGGATAATTAATTAAATCAGCGCTTTTCAGTCTTCCTGATTAGGTATTGAACCAGCCCCAGAAGGTTTTCCTCCTCCTGGAGAATCATCCCACTCAATGTTGATTTCGCTTTCTCCCGGTCTTCGGGCAGGAGAAAGTGAGGCCGGCAAGCCAGCAAGAGGATCATTCATAACTTTCGGGAACACAGTCAGGAAATTACTGCTGCTAAATGCATCTGCATTATTTATCCCTCATCCTTACTCTGCAATTCCGTGCCGCAGAGTCTGTTACCCACCACCACCCAATGCAAAAGAATCGCAGTGTCCCCGGTGAGCAGGATCCAGGGTCGTTTGTGCTGTGGTTCACCAGGGCCGCCTCCGGCTGGGGAGGACCGAGGCGAGGCATCACAGGGTCCTCTGGAGGGCTGAATGGTTTTTCGTTGGCGCAGGGTAGTTGGAAGCTGTTCTCCAGATGCCTGATGTTTTCCTCCTCCTCAGACGAAGCCCTGACTTTTGCAGCCAGTCGGTCAGAAGCACAGTGACAACCGTGGGCTTGTGACAGGAGCTGACGCTGTCCCCAGTAGGTCGTGTCAGAATCGAGTCACACTGCAGGACACCCGCTCAGTGTCAGCTGGGGATTGGAGAATTGCTTGGTGGTGCTCGAAGCACGCACGCACACACACGCGCGCACGCGCGCGCACACACACACACACACACACACACACACACACACACACACACACCAGGCCTGTGCTTTAAATGTAAAAGGTGTGAGAACATGTCTTTGTAAACGGTTTGTATGTTTAACGAAACTTGATTCACAGCATTTATAAACACGTATTCCTTGATTTACAAAAGCTGTTCTGAAACCAGAGAAAGCTTGTTTCCTGGGTGTGTAAGTTTGCCCTTTCAAGCATTTGATGTATTTAAGAGAATCAGACAAATTTGCATTTTAATGCGCACAAAGATATTTAAAAGATATAAATTAATTAGGTTTGTAAGTGGAGTTAATCATTAGGGGACATCAATCTGTTAAATTTACTAACTTATTAAACACTATTAATATACACAGAAAGGTAATTATTCTTACTCTTATATAAACATTTAATAAATTGAGATAGAATAACAAAGTTTAGAAGTTGAATTTAAAACCTTAAGAAAAAATAGGTTTTTAGATTTGTGACCTTAATAAAGTAAGTATTGATTTAAAAAATGCATAACTAAAGGGCGTCTGGATGGCTTAGTTGGTTAAGCGTCCAACCCTTGATTTCAGCTCAGATCATGCTCTCATGTTTCGTGAATTCGAGCCCTGCGCTGACAGTGTGGCACCTGCTTGAGATTCTCTGTCTCCCTCTCTCTATCCCTCCCCCTCTTCTTTCTCTCTAAAAATAAATAAACATTTAAAAAAATTTAAAAATGCATGACTATAAATAATCCTTTCTACACGCATACACACACACACAGACTCGTGCACACATGTGATCACTCCTTGGGTAACAACATTAAAGCAACTTTAATGGGGGTCCAGCAACTCTCATCTCATTAGGGCATGTTCCCCCCCGGCCCAGCTCCTTCTCCTGTAGCAAGCACATCAGACGTCCAGGTTGGGTAAGAAGTGTATTTCCTTAGGGGCAATGTCGGTGCCCCCTGCCCCCCTTGACCGTAAACCCCACAAGACGAGAAGCCACGTATGTTTTGCTCACGATTGTATATCCCCACCATTACCTCTCTAGCAGGGGACCCAACATTCGGAAGTCACTGAAAATATTAAATGAACGAATGAGAATGAGGGTGTGGTGGGTGAACAGCTTGCCTGGGCTCCTGCCCCTGCCCTACCCTACGTCACAGGTTTAATGTCTTGCCCTATGCCTCACTCTCCAGAAACTGAACTCCTACAACTTTAGACTTCTTACCGGATGCAACCCACATTCTTGCCTCATTCTCCAGCCCCAGTGTGTCATTTGGGGACCCCTACCTAAATTGGGAATCCAGTAACTGCTTTATGTACTCGGGACACAATTTTCCAGAGACAGAGACTTTGAGGCAGATGGACGGTTTGCTGATAAGATGCCATATGTTATAAAAATCAATCATTAACTGGCAAAGGAACTTTGAACACTAACTTCTCGGCCGGGAAGGGCATCCTGAAGCAGCAGACTGTCTGTTATGAGGAAACCTAGAAGGACTTCACGAGCATTTATATCAAGGGATGCCGGCAAAAAGATCTCCATAGCAATGCCTGGCTCCGGTTTTCCTGGTCCGAGATGTCCCTGCCTTCCTAAGTGGTAACAGTGGGGTTTTCCTAATGTCTGTCCCACGTCCATGTCTCGCCCCCTCTCCCCGCCCCCCCCGGCCCCAGAGTCCCAGGCCCTCATCCTATCCTCAGGACACATCACAAATGGAGCGGACATTTCCAGCGTGATATTCTCTTTTTTGCTTTCTATTTTCTTTGCTTCTCCTAAATTGCTGAACATTTTAGGGCCCAGGAGGGAAAGAAGAGAAATATCAGAAGGAGGGAAAGGTAAAAATGATGAAATTTCATTTCTCGCTTTTCATGCAGCCGAGAGAAATGTACTATGCATACCCTTTAGCCCTAACAAAAACAGAAGACTTTCTGTGTACCCCGCCTTCCCTCAGGATGCCCTTTTCTTTTGGGAGATTTAAGAAAATAGACACAAACACCAATGCTGTACCCAAAGATGCCTCATATCTAGTGCTGCAGATTGTCAGCCTCGCTCAGCGGAATTAGATCTTTAATGCTGAAGTTTCTCTAAAAGCTATTAAACGTTAGAGGATTATATGCTGACTTGGGTGCTGCTTATGGTTAATCTGAATTTTAAGTCAAACTTTCTTTTATTTTATATTTTAGCAGTGTTTCGGTGACAAATCTGGTCAAAATAAATGGGAAACTTCTTTGCGGTAGATGGAACAAGGTCAGCTTCCCAGATAAAGCACCGTCTTTCGTGTCTTTTGTCACCAAAAGGACCAATCTGCTCAAAACCCCTTTGCTTGGGCTTTGCTATAAACTGTATGTCTCCAAAACCCTGGAAGGCTTCTGGACAACTCACATCCTACTTGAAGTCTTTGGGCTTGTTCAGGTTTTCAAGGAACACTTGGGTCACCTCAACCAACACAGTGTTTTTGCTAAAGATGCAGGGAAGAAATGGACACTGGAAAGTTGTTCAGGACACGTCGGCAACTTTTATGTCCCAACAGAAGCCCCAATATCTATCTCTTCTTTGAGCTTCCTTTTTTAAGTTTATTTATTTTTGAGAGAGAGAAACAGAGACAGAAGGCGAGCAGCAGCGGGGCAGAGAGAGATGAAGACACACAATCTGAAGCAGGCTTCGGGCTCCGAGCTGACAGCACAGAGCCCAACATGGAGCTCAAACCCATGAACTACAAGATCGTGACCTGAGCCGCAGTCGGACGCTTAACCAACTGAGCCACCCAGGCACCCCTTCCTTTGAGCTTCTTTTCCTTTCACTCCTTTTGCTTCTCTTGAGTCTCTACACTGCCAGCTCCTCGTTCTTCCTGTTTTATGGCGAAATGTTCCCCACCCTCTCTGCGCTCCCAACATGTGCCGCCTGTCTCTGTGGATCATCTGTTTCTCACATATGAATCCCCCGTAGAGATTCGCTTCAGGTCTCTCAGTCACTGTCCAATATGAAACACCCTCACTGCGCCGAATTCTCCCCGGGAGTCACCCAGGCGTCCCTGGAGTAAGGCACCGATGCATGGAGTCCACGCACGAGGGGATACATGGCACAAATCATCTGCAGCGACTTCTCTCTGAGGAGGGTGGTGGGCACGACAGCTCCTCAGCACATCTGAGCCAGTACAATTGGGTTTTTATAGATATATGGTTCCAATTTATTTTTATGGCAACAAAATTAAACCTAAAGAAGGGCCGCATATTATTACATTAGCATCTTCCCGCATATAACCTTGTACTGCAGACTTATGGGAAATACAATAAGGCAGCCTCTCTGTCTTCATTGAAGCCACTGAGAGAATATCAAGCAGGACAGGGGTGCCTGGGTGGCTCAGACAGTTGAGCCTCTGACTTCTGCTCAGGTCATGATCTTGCATTCCATGGGTTCGAGCCCCGTGTTGGGCTGACAGCTCAGGGCCTGGAGCTTGCTTCAGATTCTGTGTCTCCCTCTCTCTGCCCCTCCCCCACTCATTCTCTCTCTCTCTCTCTCTCTCTCTCTCTCTCTCAAGAATAAAAAAACATTAAAAAAAAAAAAAAAAGAATATCAAGCAGGACAGAGTCCTCAGGCACATCATGTTCACAACTAGCCTGGTCACAAAACAACATTCTTACAGTGCAGCACAGTGTTTCAGCCACTTAGGACTTTATTTGGCTTTGTGATCCTATTTCTCAAACTTAGAAATGAAAAGCACTATGTCAAAAGCCTAGCTGGCATTAAGCTACCTTGTGGCTTTGGAAAGTTCGGCTTTCCTATTTTCTCGTTATCCATAAAGCGTGTCATTATTCCCCAGGCCTCAGTCTCGGAAAGTGAGCTGGAATACCATTACTGGTACTATCCGGTCTGTTCCATTACTCCAGCTGAGCAACTCCTGGCTGAGCTCAGTTTAGAGTGAATCCACTGCTCAAGATAGTTTTTCCTCTCCATTCAAGGGCTGTTCAGCAGAAAATTGAATTGAAGAAAGCACCGATGAGCATTGCCTGGTCTATCGGTCCAGTGACCCCATCCCAAAAGGAAGCGAGGTTAGCGTGACAGGTTCTCAGTGGATCAGTGTCAACCCTTCTTCAAAGGGTTCAAACCACCCATCCAACGTATGACTCCAGCAACTGCAAGGGCCTCAAACTTAGCCGTTTGCTTTTTTCCAACGACCAACCTGTCCTGCTCTTAAGAAAGGCTTTTCATTAATTGAGTTGTAAGTCATTTCCAAGCTTCAGATCCTGTTAAAGTTCCACAAAGTCTTTGCTACTGATACCAAAAATAACAAAAACAAAAACCTCAGAAAAAGACGAGGGTGGTAGAACTCCCATTGAGAAAGGCCCAAATGTGATAGGAGGTTTTTGCTAACTGGTGCGCCCCCCTCTACTCCGCTTGCAAAATCCAAATGGCATCAGCCTTAGATGCCACTTTCTGATGTGACCTGAAGGACAACATCTCTCAGACAGGACGTCACTTCCCCGGAGATCTCAACTTCCTGTTTTCTCCTTGAAAACCTCCTGCAAAGAATCCCATACCACACAAAGTAGTAAGCTCCTTAGTCTCTGATTAACCATGCAATCAATCAGTATTTCTTGAGCCTATGCCATGGGCCAGGATCTGACCCAGGTACTAGGGTAAAACAGTGAACAAAACACACAGAGACCTCACTCTCTTGGAACTTCCCTTCTAGCGTCTTCATCGTATGCACCTTACAGCATGCATTTGGATTCCTATCTTTAGGCCTTTGTTCATACAGTCCCAGCTGCTTGGAATCCCATCCCTCATCATTCCCACTTCTTTCTTTTTTTTTTTTTTAATCTGAGAGAGAGAGAGAGAGAAAGAGTATACACGCAAGCAGGGAAGAGGAGCACAGGGAGAAAGAGAGAATCCCAAGCAGGCTCCATGCTCAATGCAGAGCTCAATGCTGGACTCCAACTCATGACCTCGGGATCATGACGCTCAACCAACTTAGCCACCCAGGCGCCCCCCCCTCCCTCCGACCACTAAACTAATTTCTAACAACTTCAAAGCCCAGCTCAACTCATATCCCCTCCATGACTCTTCCCCAGATTGCCCTGGCTGAAGACTTCTTCAACTTTCAACCAAACACACCCCTTGATCAATGATTTAATCCTTAATGTCTTACTTACTATTTATATATGTTTATGCACATAGCCCATCCCCCCAACTCTATTGGAGCCCTTGAAGGCCATAGTATAGATCTTATATTTTTTTGAAGCCCAGCACTAAAAAGAGTTCCCTATATGAAGAAGACACATAATGAATGGTAATAGTTAATGAAAATGATAGGAAATTGAATAGTATTTTTCCTTTAATCTGGAACAAAGAGTCAGAGAATAAATCAGGGATATCTTGGGGAGTAGTATTTTCATTGGTGAAAATGTTATAAAAGAAAACTTTTTATTGATAACCACTAGCAGCCCTGTTTTTTTTTTTAATTTGGTCTAAAATACAGTTTCAAGGACTAATATGAGATATTTTTGAAACCACTGTCTTTAAAATGTCTTTTTTCAGCACTCAGAGCAGACTGCTCATTGATGCTTGCTTCAGTTTCATTTTCAGGTGAACAGTCTATGAGTGAAAAAGGAAAAAAGCTTTGGCTTTCATTCCATTTAAACTGAATTGAGCAAGGAATCATTCAGCAGGTATAATGCAGCAGATTTCATAATGATGACAATAGCAGCATTCCGTTTATTTTCAGAGGCGAAGACCCAAGCATTAACAAGACATGTTTTATAGATAAGAGGGGAAAAAAGCCAAGCTTTTGCCAAACTTGTGACTGTTCTTCGACCAAGCAAGCTTTGCCTGTCGGTGCAAGTCCTAATGTGCAAGCATTATTGCTATTTGGGCTGGATTTTTCATAGGGATTCTAGGAAACGCGGGAATGTCAGGGAAGTACAAACAACAGTAAACATTTATACTTGAGTGTCACTCTAAAATTTACACGGTGTTTTCATGCACATTATCTCACTGAGTCCTGTCACAAACCCAGAGCAGATATTTTATACCCTTTTTAAATTTTAGGATAGGGAAACTGAAGCTCAAGCGTTATGATCATTCTAAGGATTATCCATATTAGGTGGCATTTGCATCAACAAATGCATATCTCCTTGAAGCCTGGGAGAGAGTTCTCCATATTGAAATGATGGAAAGATGTGAAATCGGATTCGCCCTATGAACAAGGACACAAGCAGCATCAATGCAATAGTCAATTACAGTGGGCTTACACTCCATCTTTACTGGGACTTCCCATATACGTGCCCAGAAACCCATCCCCTGCTTTCCAGCCTATGATCTTTCACTCTCTGTTTAAAACTAAATAAAATAAAAACAGTGGATTGACTCATTTTGACCCACTCTCTCATTGACATCAACTAGGAAACACGGACAAAATACTTTGAAATATCTGTCTGAACATACCTGACAACTACAAAGTCACCAAGGACTTGTGAGTGCAATATTCTGCAGAGAAGGGAAACTCAGAGAAATGAATCTGTTATTTAGTGTTGTCTTCCCTCTGAGGGCATTTGTCAATTCAAAAGCAGCAACAGAATTACAGAAGCTTAACAGTTTTCCTAAATCTCACAGGCGTGGGATATATAAAAATTGAAGTTCAGGGCCACAAGGAAGACGGGTTGCTAGGAAATATTCCAGGCTTTTGGTTATGACACAGGAAGGAGTACAACCAAGAAAAAGGAGCAAATTTGGTAGAAATAGAGTCACAGGGACTCCAGCCCAGCTTGAACAGCTTGAACATTTCCTGATTGAATTCGGGTGATAATTCAATACCTGAGGTCCTGCCAGAAGCAAGAGTGAATCTTCTTGGGAGGCAGATACCATCCATAACTTCAAATCATCTCTACAATTTTTCAATACAAGGTCCAGCACACGCATAAAAAAAAAAAAACAGCATACAAAAAGATAAAAATTGACCAAAAAATAAAATAAAAATGACAGTGAAACAGAATAAACTAGAATAGAAGAATAGAGGAGACAGACACAAAAGACCAGAGACTGTAATCACATTGAGTGTGTTCAAGAAAATACATGAGAAGATGAGGAAATTGATGGTTACAGAGAGGTTCAGCTCTTAGCCATGGCCATGCAAGTAATTATTAGAGGTAAGACTCAAACCCATGTTGCATTCTAAACTTGTACTTTCCCCCAATATATTGGGGATTCAGGATCTCTTACTCTTAAAAAGTATTAACAAGGGGTGCCTGGGTTGCTCAGTCGGTTAAGCTTCCAACTCTTGACTTCAGCTCAGGTCATGATCTCACTGTTGTGAGTTCAAGCCCCACATTGGGCTCTGCACTGACAGCACAGAGCCTGCTTGGGATTCCTTCTTTATCTCTCTCTCTCTCTCCCCCCTTTCCCCAATGGCACATGCTCTCTCTTTTTTTTTTTTTTTTCACTCTCTCTCTCTCTCTCAAAATGAATAAATAAACTTTAAAGAAAATAAAAAGTATTAACAATCCCACCTCCAAAAAAGAAAATACATGAGAAGATGAAGAATTTCAGGAGAGAAGTGGAAACTGCAAAAGGAGATAAACAAGAATTCTTAACAAAAATCAAGAGCTCAATGGATTAAAGCAGCTGAAGAGAGAATATAGGTCAGAAAATAATTATAGAGCAACCAAGATGATAGCTATGATTTTTTTTAAGTAAAGAAAAAAAGGGGTGCCTGGGTGGCTCAGTTGGCTGAGGGTCCGACTTTGGCTCAGGTCATGATCTCACGGCTTGTGGGTTCAAGCCCTGCGTGGGGCTCTGTACTGACAGCTCAGAGCCTGGAGTCTGCTTGGGATTCTGTGTCTCCCTCTCTCTCTGCCTCTTCCCCACTTGCGCGCGCTCGCTCGCTCTCTCTCTCTCTCTCTCTCTCTCTCTCAATATAAACATAATTTTTAAAAAACTTTTTAATAAAAAAATAAAAGTATAGAAAAACAGATTATAAGGAAATATCTCAAAATGAAATCAGTGATTTTGATCACCTTTAGTGAAATTATAAGTAGATTTTTTTCTGTTTTCATTTTTTTATTAGATTTTTTATGGTAAGTATATATTATCTTTACAATGGTGAAAATGTAAAAAGCCACATCATTAAAATGGAAAACAATATGGGAAGGAACCCATCCAAGTTCCTGCCCTGGCTATGTCCCTTGTCCCTTAGGGCTTTGACTTTAAGCTGGTCTTACAGAGCTCACCACTGTGCCTCATAACTGACATGCCTGTTGCCTTAATTTTGTGTTTTGTATTCTCAGCTAAAATATAGTGGCAAGGCACACTGTAGTCTCTTTTCAGTGTTCTCTTCAACTCTCCCCAGTAGAGAAATCCATGTAAGCCAACTGGAAGGCCTACATTTCATGGCATGTAATTTTCTAGCAGTGAAATGTTGGAACACATACACACATACAACTGATTAGCTGATAGAACTTGCTGGAAAGAAAATATCATATCATCTGAATCATAACATGATCGTTGAGCCCAGTTCTCCCTGATGCCTCCATTAGTTGCTGGCATAAGCCAAGTTACTTCGGACACAGATTCATTTTCCTGACCCACTAAGCACTGGTAAATGCATTCATATTGCAGGATCTACTTTGGGGGGAGACTTTGAAACTTTTATGCATTTCAAAACTTTTATCTTAGTTAAAGCCTGGGGGGTTGAGAAAACGAGGACCATAACCGCAAAAAAAAAAAAAAAAAAAGGCTCAAAAGCTCAAATATTATTGAGAAGAAATCTGCTGAGAAACTCTATTTCAGAAACTTTTCTTTTCCAGAGAATTCCCATGGAAAAGGCAGAATTAATCTGTTCCAACCATATATGTTTTTGTTTCCTCGTGAGTCATTTCACTGATTCATTCCACAAACAATTCCTGAGTGTGAATATTGTGTGAGACACAGTACCAGGTACTGACATAAAGAAAACAAAAGAAATTTCCCTTGCACTTAATGGGCTCAGAGTCTGGAGCAGAGAACCGATAAGTCAACAAATGCTCAAGCCAGTGGGGTCAGGGCTATGATGGAGATCAACGGTGTGTTAGAGGATTAAAGTGAAGGTAGGCATGTTCATTTCTGCTTTTTTTACAGAATGATCACTTCCTACTTACAGTGCCATTACATTTCCTCTTAATCAACATTAAACACTTAACAAACACGCTCCTCCAACATCAGTAGCTCAGGGCTACAACTGACGAACCTCTTCACATATTCATCTGATGTCACCAGCCTGCTCTGACTCCACAACCCCTCTTTTAACAACATAAAAGTTACTACCTATGGAGTATTTACTCTGTGCTCAGCACCAGGGAGCTAAGGGCTCTATGTCCATTCTCTCATTCGATTTTTATAACAATTCTTTAATTTTGTTGGTATCATATGCTCTTCTAAAACAGCTATTTTGAGGTATAATTCACACATAATCAAGTACACATATTTAAAGCATGCAAGTTGATAAGTTTGACATATATATTATACCTGTATGCAAAGAGGATAACTAAAGCATAGAGAAATTAAGTAACTTGTCAAAGCATTGAATGTCAAGGTCAAGATACAAATGCAAGTGTGCCAGATTCCAGAACTTGGAACTTTATCTACTGTGTTCTGCTTCTTCACTGACTGTGCTCTTTCCGAGATTTTTACCAACCCCCACAATTCTATTTCTATGAAAACACACATTCCCAATAAGGTGAGAAAAGGAAATAAATGCTATACAGATTGGGAAGGAAGACATAATACCATCTTTGTCTACAAATGGCATGATTTTCTATGAAGAAAATTCAAAAGTATCAACAACTGAAAACTTGGAACAAATACACAATTACAGTAAGGTTGCAGGTACAAGGTTAATACATAAAAGTCAATTGTTTTCTAAAATGCCAACAATTTGGGGGGCACCTGGGTGGCTCAGTTGGTTAAACCAATATGCCAACAATGCATAAATGGAATTTGAAATTAAAAACACAATACCAGGGCACCTGGGTGGCTCAGTTAGTTGAGCGTCCGACTCTTGATTTCAGCTCAGGTCATGATCTCACAATGGTGAAATCCAGCCCCGTGTCAAGTTCTGGACTGAGCTTGGAGCTTGCTTGGGATTCTCTCTCCCTCTCTCTGTCTCTCCCTGACTCGCATACACGTTCTCCCTCTCCAAATAAATAAATAAACATTTAAAAAATAAAAACACAGGGTGCCTGGGTGGCTCAGTCGGTTGAGCGTCCGACTTCGATTCAGGTCATGATCTCACGGTCTGTGAGTTTGAGCCCCGCGTCAGGCTCTGTGCTGACAGCTCAGAGCCTGGAGCCCACTTTGGATTCTGTGTCTCCCTCTCTCTCTGTCCCTCCTCTGCTCATGCTCTGTCTCTGTCAAAATAAACATTAAAAAAAAATTTTAATAAAAACACAATACCATTCACATCAGCGCTCCCAAAAATGAAATGTTTAGGTATATGTCTAACTGTATACAAGATTTTTATAAACAAAACTAAAAATTTCTGGTCAACAAAATGAAAGAAGAAATAAATAAATGGAGAGACAGTCTACGTTCATGAACAGGAAGACTCAATATTGTCAAGACATCAGTTCTTCCAAACTTGGTCTATACATTCAACGCAATTCCAATCAGAATTCCAGCAAATTATAAGTGAAATAAGTCAGTCAGAACAGACATCATATGTTTTCACTCATATGTGGAACTTGAGAAACTTAACAGAAGACCAGGGGAGAAGGGAAAGGGAAAAATAGTTTCAAACAGAGAGGGAGGCAAATCATAAGAGTCTGAAATACAGAGAACAAACTGCGGGTTGATGGGGGGGAGGAGTGGAGAGAGGAAAAAATGGGTGATGGGCATTGAGGAGGACGCTTGCTGGGATGAGCACTGGGTGTTGTATGTAAACTATGAACCATGGGAATCTATTCCCAAAGCCAAAAGCACACTGTATACACTGTATGTGAGCCAACCTGACCATAAATTATATTTTTAAAAAATCCCAGCAAGATATTTCATGGACATCAACAAACAGGTTTTATGGAACAGCAAAAGACCCAAAATAGCCAGCACAATATTGAAGGAGAAGAACAAATTTGGAGGACTTACACCACTTGACTTCTAAACATAGTGTAAAGCTACAGGAATCAAAACAATGTAGTATTGGTAGAAAAATAGGCAAACAGATCAACAAAACAGAACAGGGAGCTCGGAAATAGATCCCCATAAATACACTCAACTAATATTTGACAAACGAACAAAGGTAATATACAATGGAGCAAAGATAGTCTCTTCAACAATTGGTGATGGAACAAGCAGACATCCACATGCAAACAAAAGAAAGAAAGAAAGAAAGAAAGAAAGAAAGAAAGAAAGAAAGAAAGAAAGAAAGAAAGAAAGAATCTAGAAACAGATTTTACACGCTTCACAAAAATTAACCCAAAATGAATTCCAGATCTAAATGTAAAATGCAAAACTATACACCTGCTAGGATGTAAATAAGATAGCCTAGATGGCCTTGTGTGTGGCCATGCCTTTCTATATACATCAAAGAAACAATTCATCAAAGAAATGATTGACAAGCTGGACTTCATTAAAATTCAAAAACTTCTCTCGGTGAAAAACAGTAGCAAGAGAATTAGGTGACAAGCCACAGACTGGGGGAAAATATTTGCAAAATACATATCTGATAAAGGACTGTTACCCAAAACATACCGGAAAAAAATTCTTAAAGCTCCACGATATGAAAACAAACAATCCAATTTAAAAATGGGCCAACCCAGCACTGTTCAGAACCAAGAGGGAACTTCCCAGCCAAAAAGTTTCCCTCACAGGGAGAGTGAGAGCAAAATGAACAACATGCCTTCCCCAGCCGTTCAGGTCACTACATAAAGGACCCACTTCAGTTTTACCCTACCCAGTATCCAGCAAAGCTGAGACATATAGAGATGGCTACGAACACGGAAGAAGAGCAGGGGCCACCAGTATCAGCCATCAGTTACGGTTCCCAGTGACCCGGTCTGCACAGGATCCCAACAGTTTTCACCACTGAAAACAGCAACAGCCAGCCACTGCAGACGTCCTGCAGACTTCACCGGTTTTTGCCCCACAGGTATTCATATTCACAGACACCAGCCACCTGAGTCCCTCCCCATTTTCCCACCATAACCCCCATCCAGAGCCCATGATCCACACCGGCAGCTCCCCAGGTCCCTATAACTGTGCAAGTGCAAGATGCCAGCCTAGGCCCCCTGGCTTCCCCGCACCCACTGATAGATGCACATTCAGAGCCAGCCCCTCCAGCTGTGGACCTCCCCGCTTCCGGTCTGATCCCCATCACTGGCCTCCATGGCTGCCTTGCGTGTAACAAGACCCCATAGCCATGGATGTGCACGCTGACAGACTAGGCTCTCACAGCTGCTTGTGAGGCAGGATTCATCCCTTATCTCTTGGCCTTCACCAGGCTCACCTTCAGCTAGCCCTTCTAGCTGTGCCCCTGCACACCCTTAGCCAGACTCCTAACACTGACCTCCATTGCTATGCACCCAGGGCAATAGCCTACGGCCACAATAGTGCATGTCAGGAGCCAAGGCCCCCACAGCTGCTTGTGCCCAGCTCTGGCCATATTTCCTGTCACTGGCCTGTACCACTGGGTCTACCAGCAGCTGGTCCCTCCAGGTGCACAACCCAGCCAGACTCCCTTCACTGGCCTCCACCGTTGTGCACAAAGCCCACAGGGAAACCCTACAGCCACAGAAGTGCAAGCCAACAGCCAGAGCACCTACAAGTTGCCAATGTGCCCAAAATTGGCCCTGGCCCTTGCTGCTGGCTCTGGCTCCCACTACTGTGTGTATGCCCTCATATAGACCTTGCCACTACACGGGCACCTGCAGCTAGCCCCGACCCCTGAGTGTTTGCACACCACTGGCTCTGGGCACCGCTGTTCCCTAGCCAGTTCCTAGTCACTGGAGTAGGAGGTGCCACTGAGGACCCCAACAGCCCTTGCAGCCATGTGAAACCCCCACAGTGCTCACCGAGGACTACACAGTCATTGATGCTGTGGGCCCCAGCAGCTTGAGCCAAAGACACATCATGTTCTCACTCTCAGACCTAAAGCTGAATGGGTCTGAAATAAACAAAATGCAAATAAAAAAGAAACTGAGGCTTAATGAGTAACTTGTTCGAGGTCACAAGTTATACAATTGTATAGAAAACTCAGAATACACACACACACACACACACACACACACACACACACACACATTCTCTCTCTCTCTCTCTCTCTCTCTCTCTCTCTCTCAACCACACAATGGAATCAAGATTCAAAATCAGAGGCATAAGACTCCATACAATATGTTGCCTCACAATGGCATGCTGTTTGAATGCTAATTCCTTTGTGTTTCACTGTGCTGATCTAGGGATCAACTTACCTCCCATCACAGAAGATAAGCAAGCTTTGTGAAGATTTTTGAGTGTAGTTAAAGCTGAGAGATATGATTCAGCCTTGAGGTATCTGAATCGGTGTGATGGTGAATGGCATGGAGCCATACGTTCTTTAGGACGTATGGGAATTGCATACATAAACTCTTGCAAACCTTAGGGAAGAAAGGAATTTAGTAGTCATCGATCATCGGTAATTTCTGCCTCCAAAGTGACAAATATGTGTGCAATGACCCTTATCAATGATTATTCAGTCTTCGTTTAAATACAGTTAGTGACTATGAGTACCTTCCAACTCTCCAAAGACTGATATACTGTTAGACAGCACCGGCTGTCCCTTTATAATCCACACCAACCCCCACCCCCACCCCAAGCTTTGGTCGGAGTCTGTTCACCAGAACTGAACTGGGGAATCCCAGAGCAAGCTCTTCTTCCCTGTTGTCCCATTCTAATGATCTCATTTCCATTCCCAACAACCACAGACAGGATTATGTCTTTAATTTATACCCTCATTGACTTCAGACATCTCAAGTGGTTACATCAACGACTGCTCCACAGACATCCCCTTGCTCTTCAAGTACCTTCGGAGAGAGAGAAAGACTCTCTCATCTTTCCTACCCCCTCCCATAATCATGTTTAATAAACAACCATGTCATCTTCAGTTGATCCCCATCCTATTCCACACATGAACGATTTCAAAGCATTTTTAGTAGCTTAGCTTTAGGATCCCAAATACCCTTTGCCTCTCTCGCTCTCTGGAAAGAATGGGTGCTGCCTGATCTTCTCTTTCTCTCCACCTCAAAATACCTCCATAACTTCGTCTATCATTCCTACCCCCTACACAGGTAGATGTGCTTCTCTCCATCCTCATCCAAGCATTTCCTGATGCCCTCAGTCCTATTTCCTCCAACGTCCTCCAGAACCTGGCTCCATCAACTGTCTCCTTTCCAGTGTCTTCAGCCTCTTTCTCTCCCTATTTTCCCTTTACCTAAAATATGCACCCACCATCCTAAAACAAACCAAAACAGAACCTCCTCTTTGTTCTGTACCCACCTTGAGAACTTCTTTACCTAGTCTCCTTCGCTCCCAAACCTGGGAGTCTCCTTCACTCCTGAAGCCAGATTCGTGATACCTACCAGAGCTTCCCCAGTTACCCAGGCTTAGAACCTTGGAGTCATAGAATCAGAAACCTTAGAACTAATCCAAGCCCATTTTTTTAGATGAAAAATACAAGGACCAAAAAGTTTTCATCTTTAAGTTCCCCTTCTCTCTTACTTCTTCTGCTGAAAAAGTTCCTATCAGTTCTCCCTACGAATTATTTCCCATGTATCCTTTTTGCTCTGGGCATTGGTACAGACTGTCACCATAGCTCCCCTGATCCATAGCATAGTTTCATAATTTGCCTCACGCCTACATCCCTTCCTACCCTGAAGCCATGCTAATTTCATTCAACACTTTTGGTGCGTGCGTGTGTGTGTGTGTGTGTGTGTGTGTGTGTGCGCGCGCGTGCGTTGGGAACTGCGTCTAGACCCCTGAGTTTAGACGTAAAGACAGCCTCTGCCTTGAAGTGTGGTGCTTAAAAGACCCTTAAATCAGACTGTAATGGCAAAAGAGAGTTGAGGAAGGCCGCTTGCAATAGGGACATATTGACAGGTGAGCTAAATTTTCACGACCAAGAGGAGTTAGCCAGACGATGACAGGGAAATGGAATTCAAGAAAGATCATGTAGCAAGACTAAAGACATAGAGAAAATGATGTATTTATGAAATTGAACACTTTAGTTTGGCTGGAACAAAAACTAAGGATGGTGGTAGGGGCAGGGGAGAGAACCCAACAGAGACCTGGTGAAACTGGATGAGCTTACAAGACCAAAATCACAAAGCAATGGGATAGACTTTGAAGAATTTTAAGCAGGATGCATGACAAGATTAAATTAGCATTTTAGAAAGATCACTTAGGGGGCGCCTGGGTGGCGCAGTCGGTTAAGCATCCGACTTCAGCCAGGTCACGATGTTGCGGTCCGTGAGTTCGAGCCCCGCGTCGGGCTCTGGGCTGATGGCTCTGAGCCTGGAGCCTGTTTCCGATTCTGTGTCTCCCTCTCTCTCTGCCCCTCCCCCCGTTCATGCTCTGTCTCTCTCTGTCCCAAAAATAAATAAAAAACGTTGAAAAAAAAATTTAAAAAAAAAAAAGATCACTTAGTCAACCTGATGAGCAGTAATATAAAAAATCATCAAAACACTATATTGTACACCTGAAACCAATTTAACACTGCATGTTAACTATAGTGGAATTAAAATAAAAATTTTTAAATGTAGTTTATCTCTTAGATGAATCAATTAGTATAATAGACTGGCTTGAACCAAAAGTATCCGCATTGCACACTTCCAAAATTACCAGTTGCCAAATTATTCCATGGTTAATTAAAATATCATTGGTATGAGGCAGTCATTAATATCTTGAAGAGTTGGTTTTTTAGTAGCATTTTCTTACTGGTAGACACAAATTTAAAGTATTTTTCAGAGGTGCGCCTGGGTGACTCGGTTGGTTGAGTGTCCGACTTCGGCTCAGGTCATGATCCCGCGGCCTGTGAGTTCAAGCCCCGTGTCAGGCTCTGTGCTGGCAGCTCAGAGCCTGGAGCCTGCTTCCTATTCTGCATCTCCCTCTCTCTGCCCCTCCCCCGCTCATGCTGGCGCTCTCTCTCTCTCTCTCTCTCTCTCTCTCTCGGTCAAAAATAAACATTTAAAAAAAAGTTTTTATAGTATTTTTCAGAAACGTGCATAGCTGTGCCTGAGCTAACTGTAGGATAGATTTTCTGTGAGCTCAAATAGAAATTTTGGGGATCATTTTCTTCCACTAAATTCATTAGAAACGAGATTTAGTCATTATGGTTTTGTATTTGTAAATCAATCCTCTAGTAAATCATGGTTTCATTTTAGTTTGGGTTTTTTTTTTTCCTTTATTTTTAAATTAAATTTTAGTTAGGTAACATTCAGTGCAATATTGATTTCAAGAGCAGAATTCAGTTTTAATATGACATATGCTATTTATATTTAGCCTAAAATGGCTCATGCAATCCACAGAAACAGGCAAGATATTTTAATGATTCAAAAATATTTAGTGAATTAAAAGTAACACTGTGCTGAGATTCTGAAAACCTAGTTTCCAATTCTTTCACTATGTTAATATGTAGTTATTTTTTAATGATGATAGTTACCACAAGGTTTATTCTGTATATAAAATGAGATCATACAAGCTAAATGCGTAATTATAGTATGTGTTCAATAAATGCTAGTTTCCAATAGAAAGAAAGAAAGATCACTTAAAGTGTGGAGAACAGTTTAGTAGGCAAGACGGAAAATAGAAAAACCATTAACTGATGGTCTTAACTAAAAGAATAAAGATATAGAGCAGGAGAGAAAGGAAGCACACAACTGTACCAATCCACTGTTGAGGCTTTTCTGGGTCTTTGAGCACAACGAAATCAAGTAAAGAAATCAAGAATATTGAGAAGACAGTGATTTAAAGAGTCCATAAACTACAGCTCTCAGGCCAAGTTGAGCCAAACCCCTGTGCTTTTATAGACCAAAAGCAAAGAATGGTTTTTGCATTTTTAAATGGTGGAAGAAATTCAAAAGATAGGACAGACAAGTATATGAAAATCAAATGTCAGTGTCCATGAATAAAGTTTTATTGGAACATAGTGATGCCCATTTGTTTATACATTCTCTGTAGCTGCTTTCACACCAAAATACACAACTGAGTAGTTGTGACAAAGAAGCCTGGGAAGGCTGCTTTTTTGCCCATTATTATTATTATCATGAATCAGAGGCTGGGTAATCCTATGTTACCCTCCACTCCCCAATCCTACTTGCTGCTGCTTGTAGCTCAGAAGATAAACTAACCAAATCACAGTGCTGTCACTTGCATATCTCCTATCAAGTTAATTCTTTAAAACATTTTCTAAAAAAAAAAAATTTTATATTTTATTCATTTTTGAAAGAGAGAGAGACAGCTTGAGCAGGGGAGGGACAGAGAGAGAGGGAGACACAGAATCTGAAGACAAGCTCCAGGCTCTGAGCTAGCTATGAGCACAGAGCCTGATGCAGGGTTCGAACTCATGAACCATGAGGTCATGACCTGAGCCAAAGTCGGATGTTTAACCAACTGAGCCACCCAGGTGCCTTTCCTGTCAAGTTAATTCTTGCGTTGCAAATGACATTGTTAACATTGATAGTTTTGAATCACTGGAATGTGTGAATTACATTTAAAACCTTTCAATCTGGGGTGCCTAGCTAGTTTAGTCAGAAGAGCATGTGACTCTTGATCTTGGGGTTGTGAGTTTGAGCCCCACACTGGAGGTACCAATTACTTAAATAAATAAATATTTTCTTAAAAACTCTCAATCCATTGCTTTCCTGTGCTGCATTCCACAGTTAAATCCATGTATAAAATCTTCATAAAATAAGAGAATGAAGATGGGGGGATGGGCTAAATGAGTGATAGGTAATAAGGAGGGCACTTGTTGGGAGGTGCCTGGGTGGCTCAGTCAGTTAAGCGTCTGATTCTTGGTTTCAGCTCAAGTCATGATCTCACAGTTTGTGAGTTCAGAGCCCCACGTTGGGCTCTGTGCTGACAGCATGGAGCCTGCTTGGGATTCTCTCTCCCTCTCTCCGCCCCTCCCCCACTTGCTCTCTCTCTCACTCTCTAAATAAATAAACAAACAAACAAAATGTTTAAAAAGGAGGGCACTTGTTGGGATGAGCACTGGGTGTCATATGTAAGTGATGAATCACCAAATTCTACTCCTGAAACTATTATTACACTATATGTTAACTTGGATTTCAATAATTTTTTTATCTTAAAAATTAAAGTAAAATAAGAAAATGATTCTCCAGAACAATGAAAGTGTGGGGGGGGGGGGGCCTGGGGGGCGCAGTCGGTTAAGCGTCCGACTTCAGCCAGGTCACGATCTCGCGCTCCGTGAGTTCGAGCCCCGCGTCGGGCTCTGGGCTGATGGCTCAGAGCCTGGAGCCTGTTTCCGATTCTGTGTCTCCCTCTCTCTCTGCCCCTCCCCCGTTCATGCTCTGTCTCTCTCTGTCCCAAAAATAAATAAACGTTGGGAAAAAAAATTAAAAAAAAAAAAAAAGAAAGAAAGAAAGAAAGTGGGGGGGGGCGGCGG
This sequence comes from Herpailurus yagouaroundi, assembly GCF_014898765.1. Taxonomy (NCBI): domain Eukaryota; kingdom Metazoa; phylum Chordata; class Mammalia; order Carnivora; family Felidae; genus Herpailurus; species Herpailurus yagouaroundi. The sequence continues at coordinate 5,988,010 of NW_024412470.1, forward strand.
GGGGGAAGACCCATAACTCTTGAATTCGTTAAAAGTTTTCCCTGTGGCTACAAATAACCCATATTTACTCTGTCTCCCTAACCCTGTTCCAGTGCATAGAAATGGGTCTTAACTGTAATCTCGTCCCCTGGGAGCCGGGATTGCTAGAACCTTTAGGTAGCTCCCATCTCGTTCATGTGACCCTGACAGCAACTGGTAGGAAGATCTGTCTGCAGTAGATAAAGTCTGTTCAGGGACTGATTACAGCCTGTAGAACAGGGAGAAAAATACCCCTTCATCCTGGTGCTTTCTGGATTAAAGCAGAATGCCAATTTCCCTCTGAAGTGATCATAACCTCAAGGCAATTTGGCAGCTAAGTGAGGTATTGCTCATCATTCAGCTTTGCATAAAAATCAGCATGGTACCAGGAACAAGGATCAAGGACAAATTGTCCCCTTTCACTCTATGGGCAGAGAAAGGGAAGAGATGATGCCTTGCCACTTGAAGCGTCATCAGTGGAACCCATGGTCAGGGATCTAGTCATCAGCAGCAAATCGAGTTACTAGTCTCAACTACAAAGAATCTGAAGACAATAGAGAATGGGGTTTCCCCACTGAGGTTAAAAGGACTCGTGTTCACACATTTCCACCAAAATCAGGAAAGGAGCGGCCAGCCCTGGTGCTCAGGAATCCAAATAAGAAACTTCATGGGTTAGAACTAAGTTGTTACTGCATATGCTGCATTTCCAAGGCACAGACGTATAAAATTACCTTCCATTTTGCAAAACACAGAAGAAAAAAGGGCATTTCAAAAAATAGGACAGATCTCACCTCATGGCCTGCAAAGAAGTCACAAGCAAAATGGATCTCTTCACTCTGTCACGTCCTAGACCCTGATGCACCTCTGACCATGACCTGCCCATTTGTCTGCTTATTAAGTGCCTTATTCATCACAGAACAAGGCTGCTGAAGTCAAAGGCACAGGGTTCTTTCAGTTCCAGGAGCACCAATTTTCTCCATTAGTTTTCAAATGTTCATGACAGGTCAGAGGTCTCCCAAACCTGTATGGAATTGAAGAGACCTCCCAGATCCTTCCATCATAGATTCTGGAGGAACCACCAATGAAGGAAAAATACCTTGACATTATAAAACTTAAGGGTATTTCTGAGATAAAGGGAATCACAGCTACGTGAAAACATTTAACCTGCCCGTTGTGGTTCCCTTTGCTTTGCTTTTCTAATAATAACCCTGGGACCTTGAGTTATTTGGTTTTAAATGCCTTTTTTCCTACCACAAATGACTACAAATGCCAAGAGAAAAAATGCACAAGCTTTCCATTTGCCATAGTCTGTGTTTGAAAACAGTCTGATGGCTTGCTTGAAGGTGGGAGTAATTTACAACTGACAATCGGGAAGTCTCATATTTGTGATTATTTTAATACAACTTTCAAAAAGAACATCATTTTAAAATCCTAGTTTAAAGCAGGCTGATAGGCACATGTAGAAGAATTGTTTCCAGGGCACCTTGGTGACTTAGTAGGTTGAGCATCCAACTTCAGCTCAGGTCATGATCTCACAGTTCATGGGTTCAAGCCCCATGTTGGGTTTGGTGCTGAGAGCTCAGAGCCCAGAGCCTGCTTTACATTCTGTGTCTCCCTCTTTCTCTGCCCCTCCCCCACTCATTCCCTCCCTCTCTCTCTCTCTCTCTCTCTCTCTCTCTCTCTGTGTGTGTGTGTGTGTGTGTGTGTGTGTCTCTCTCTGTCTCTCAAAAGTGAAGAAAAAGATTAAACAAAAATTTTTTTAAAAAAATTGTTTCCCATCTTGCCTTTTGAACTTGGCATTCTCCACCTGTGCCACACCGAAGTTTCCCCTTCTGGTCTGCATATTTGATGCACCTGGCGGGTCCATAGAATAAAACACAGCTGAGATGTTTCCAGTCCAGCTGGCAGTGGTGCTGTCTTTTTGGGTTCAGCAGCTAGAACAATCCCCCAGCCAAAGACTTTGGAGGGCTCCATGCTGCCTGCACTTGACTCAAAGAGGCAGCATGGAGACAAGCAGCCTGGTCACACTCGCTGATGAGGAAAAATGCCCTGAGGCCTCAAGTCATACCACTAGTTTAGTGCGTAGATAAGTTGTAGACTTTGGAATTGCCCACGGGCTTGGTTCAAACTGGATTCACCAAAACTGGCCTCTCTGAGAGTCTACATCACAAGACTGTTCATAAAAGTTGGGTTCATCATTATTATCATTGTGATCATGGTGATGATAAGTCTTTTCCTTTACAATGGCCAAGTCAGTCCTTCCGTCGACCCAGTCCACTTCCAACTACCCTCTCGTGACTCTTGTTCCCTATTCAAAATATTCCTGAATGCTAACATTTAACTAGTTTTTACCCAGATCCATTTCCTTAAGGAAAGTGGAAAGGAGAGAGGAAGGACACTGAGTAGGGTAGCCCTGCCTGGTGCTCCAGGCTGGGGCCAAGCATATCCTATCAGGCTATAGACCAGCAGCCTACTGGGTGCCCTCCCTCAGGTGGGACTAGGGAGGATTTGGGAGTCATTCTGCCATGGAGAGGGCTTTTCTGTGATGCATATGACCAATTCTCTGTGACAATCAGATGTAGGAACATGGATCTTCAAAAAATCATGCAGCCACACACAAGGAATAAGAAAAATTCAAGAGGGGCGCCTGGGTGGCTCAGTCGGTTGAGCGTCCGACTTCGGCTCAGGTCACGATCTCACAGCTCATGAGTTCGAGCCCCGCGTCGGGTCCTGTGCTGATGGCTCAGAGCCTGGAGCCTGCTTCTGCTTCTGGGTCTCCCTCTCTCTCTGCCCTTAACCCACTCGCATTCTGTCTCTGTCTCTCTCAAAAATAAATAAATGTTTTAAAAAAAATGTTTTTAAAGAAAAGAAAAATGCAAGAACATGAGCAGAGATAAGGAAAAGGGGGAAAGAAAGCCCCATCCTTGTTAGGCCTGCCTTCCCCACTTGTAGCAAGAATCCCACTAAGGTCAGTTTGGTGACTGACATCTGACCACCCTGGCCTGCCTTCAGCAAGAATCTTCTTATGTTGGTTTAGGAAGAATCCTCCCTCCCCACTAACCCTTGATGCCTCCTCTTAGTAATTTTTCATTCCCTAAACCCCTCACCCTGTTTTTTGGCAATAAATGCCCAGCTGTCTTCACGGGATTTGGAGTTGAACCCCATGTCTCTCCCCTATTGCCATACTCTTGACGCCTACTGATGGAGTCCTGTATAAGGGCTTCTTTACCATTTTAACAAATGTCAGAGTAATGTTTTTCAACACAGGTCACACCCTCTGGAAGGCACACTGTGGGGGGCGGGGATGGGGGGGTGCTTCGTGGGAAGCGTGTGATTGGGTAAGTCTAGAGATGTACAGATCTGTGTGAGGATAAGAGCCCAGGTGATACCTCAGTCCTGGGATACGCAGGCTACCTATCTAAGGCAAACAGGGAAGTAAGGCTGGATGCATGTGGTCCTAATGGCTTCTTGGGGGGAACAGATGATCCATTCTGGCTAAACGTCTTTCCTCAGGATCAGTCTCTTTAGGAATTTTACAGTAGTGATATGGCAGTGTTAAGGCTCAAGAAGGGACAGACACGCTGACCTTTGCAGGCCCTCTTTATGGATGTAATGAGTGGTGTCACAGTTGGTGGAAGGTGCGTCCTGCCAAGAAAACAGTTTGGACAGAGTTCGGGTGGGAGCTCCCATGCAGACCAGAGGGAGGCATCACAGCACTACACAGCAAGGACACTAAAACCCGGCTATGGGGCATCAGGATATCTGAATCTCCTTTGGGCCACCAGGACTTGCTCATCGGCCCAACCTCCTAACATAATTTAAGGTCTTACGCAGGACAATTCAGCCTTCACCATGTGTCTCTGTCTCCAGCCATGCTATCTCCATGGGCTTCAACTTTCCCACCCAAATCAGTCCATCAGGGTATTCCTCCTCCCTCCCTCCCCAAAGGACTATTTTCTTTCCTGTAGGGAATCTGGCCCAGTAATTAAATACCAGACTTTCTTCTAACATCCTTAGGTAGCCTCTACCAGCCTTGATAAGCCGTGAGGGTGGGGGCTATGCCTTTCCAGCCCCTCACAGCTCATCCAGGACCCAGTACACTGACCAACCTTCATGGGACATTCACCAGAGGTTGTTGAATAAACATGAAAATGAACAAGCCTCCTAGGAGAGGGGGTGAACAAATCTTCCTAGGAGAGGGGGAGTTTTTTCAACTGCAGGGTCTGAAAAGTAAAAATATCACAAAGTCATTGTATTTCTTTTCTCAGTTCTAATTTCAAAAAGACACCTATGGAGACGGAGAATGTATGAGAAAACTCTATGTTCCACTCATGTCCACAACAGGCTTCTTTACTCTGTTGGGTTGGATTAGACTCAAGTGACTAAGTACTCTGAAAATGTCATCATTTTGTCCTTTCTTGGCTTAAAAGGAAAAAAAAAATGTCTTCAGCATGGATGACAGGGGGAAAGGATCCAATCTGATCATATGATTCATTTGCAGGTTCAAAATAGCTTTGGTCTAGTGGGATTAAACCAACAGACTTAAAACCCACCAGTAAAGGGCAAATGCGCTATTTGTCTTTTAGGAGACAGTAGCTTTCACTGGCCATGAATTAATGAGAAACATCGTTAGATTACTCATTCTGACGTCCTTTTCTTATTTTTCAAGTAGACTATACCAGTCAGCATGTTTTGACTGACCAGAAAGAGGTACATTTTCTGTCTAAGAAAGCTGTGTCCTTGGGAGGTCTGCTGTTTCTAGGAAGAGAACTTATCAAAAGTTATTCTTTCCCACAAGGGTCTTCAAGAAGGTTTATGGACAAGTTTTAAATTGAAGCCATGAGAAGTGTGCAAGTGTGGTTGTTTGTTTCTGTGTCTGCAGGAAGAATGCTTTCCTCTCAATCACTGATGGTCCAGCTACTTGGGAGTACAAGGGGGCACTTCCAGAGTCCAATTGCCTGGGTTGAACTTAAATTCTGTCATTTACTGTAGGAACATAAGCAAGTCACTTGGTCTCTCAATGCCTGCTTGTTCCTTTGGAAAGTGGAGGTGATCATGGTACCTCCCTCAAGGAATGAGATACACTACATGCATAATGCTTAAATAGTAACTGACATAGTAAATCACTGAGTGAATCATTGCTATTAGTACTAATGCTAATAAAGTACTAATACTATCAGCAAAAAATAAACTGTACATACCCTTTTATACGTCAGTCCACTATGGATTGTGGCATTGTCTTATGGATTGTGGCATTGGTTAAACCAGTTCAGGAACTTCTATACTATGAAATATTGTAGATCCTCTAAAAAACACATGACTGCATTATATGAACCAATATGAACTCTCTCTAAGAGGTATTGTAACTTTTTTTTAAGCAAGATGTAAAAATAAGTATCACATGCTACCATTTCTATAAGGAAAGATAGGCATATACGCTTATATATCCAAAGACAGCCTCTAGAAGGAGATGTAAGAATCTGATTATGTTGATTGCCTCTGGGAAGGGCAACTCAGGGACTGGAAGAAAGCAAGAGAAAAAAAAAAAAAAGACTTATTTTGGAATATCACCATATGCCATTGTATATATTACCTATTTGAAACATAAAGTATGACAAAAATTACGAAATGTTTAAAAGAAAATGTGAAAGAAAATAATTTTACAGAGCAAGCTTGAAATTACATTGTAAAAACAGAAAACTGTGTGTTTTTAGATTATAACCATGGAGAGGATGACCCAGGAAAGTGCTAAGCTCCAAAAGTAGGTGGATACATGGGCCCCAGATGAAGGTTCAGGCTGAAAGATCTGAGATCTTTCAGGACAAACGATCAAGAGAAAGGGAGGAGTTTTGCTCTCTCAGATTCTGGATCCATTGAGGCTAGAAAGGCCAGACTGTGCTACCCTCCACTTCATTGCTCTGCCCATCCCACCCCTCCCCCGCATCTCAAAATGCTCTTTTCTTTGCTACTACTCTCTTCTCTCTTGTCAAGTGAATCTACCCATGTTTACAAATGTTGTGCATTTTGATAATCCTTCACACTAAAATCTAAAAGGCTGGAAGCCCTGATTTTTCTACTGGTCACTCACTCATTTATTTAATTAACAAGTATCCATTGAGCACTTACTATGTGCTAGGAATTATTTCAGATGTCAGGAAAACAAAATGAGTAAGACAGAAAAAAAAATATCAATTTTTTGAGCATTTCCCATGCACTAGAGGTTCTCAAAAGAAATTTACCGCCTAACCTGTTGGAATGAGCACTGGGTGTTGTATGGAAACCAACTTGACAATAAATTTCATATTTAAGAAAAAAAAAAAAAAGAAGAAATTACAGCCTAGCGGTGGTGAAGAAGGCAAATTGCTCAAATGACTGTAATATGGTGCCATATAATACAGGCTGGAAGAGGCCCATGGTCAAAGACTAAAGGAGAAATCAATGAAGCAAGAGAGATTTCCTACAGGTCTCATAAGATAGGAGTCAAAAAGAGCCTCTGAGAAACAGCAGTAGCCTCATTCACACCCCATAATCATCCAGGGGAGCTATCAGTCCTGTTTGACCTTATTGAATACGAGTAACTTCACCAAATCTATCATTTCCCTTACTGCTTGGCTGCCTCCCTGTGGTGATTAGCAGTGGAATCTGCAAAAGAAAAATGGCCAATAGCTGTATTCAGAGATGTCAAAGAAGTATCGGGCACAGGGTCCTATTCCATAACTGTTCTTATGGGGAAATAATTCAATGAGACAAATCTACTCAGTAGATGGTGACAGATGCATAGAAAGAGGAGAGCAGAACGTACACAAGGAGGGCTGATCAGAGATGAGAAAGTGGGCTTTGCAACTGCTGACAGCTCACATGGGGCTGGAAGAGGATCCAAGTCAGGAAAATGGAGCCACTAGGAGAAGCCTTAAATGGGCACCATTAGAGGAGAAGTGACTTCATTGGGAGGTAGCACCTGCCAAGTGCTGGGAGCTGGAATAGGTAGGTGCTTTGCTGTACTTTCTCATTTATCTCAGGCTTAGAGGGAACAAGCTCAATAAAGTGATCAATCAGGCCTTCCTTGAGGGCTAGGAAACAGCATTCCTAACAGATAAAGTATTTTGAAGATCTTCCTGAGGGTAGATATTTGAAGAGAGCAAAGCAGACAGAAGCTAAGAGAACAGAGAGAGTTCAGGAGAAGGTCACCATGTTGTTCCTCAAAGGACTGGGAGGCTGGATTCACTGGCATTTGGTTTCAGAGTCAATTACTGGTGGAATAAATCTGTAGTTCTGGGAAGTCTGTGACTTGTTTGGATACAAAGCTGTGTGACTAGAGAATCGAGAAAAACATTTGATGTAAGAGAGTATTTACAATTACTTAAACCACATAAAAACTGAAGTAAGAACTCTCATCTCATCTATGAACATCTTAGTCAGGGCTACCAAGACCTGGAATTTCTAACCACAAATGACATCATTTTATGACTTCTGCAATAGAAAACTAGGGAATCCTAACATTAAATGAGCCTAAAAACTCCTCTAGATCAACATTAACTAATCTAGAAGTTGACCAGACTCTACAGTTTCTCTGATGTAGTTGCCAAGTCTATACTGAAATACCTTCAGCAGCCAGGAGCTCACTACCTCCCAAAGTAGTCCATCCACTTTAATGTTGTCTTCCACTGAAACAAAGTCTGTCACCCCACAGTATCCAACCTAGACGTAGTTTTAACCATTGGATCCTTGCAGAACAAGTCTAATTTCTTTCTTAGGATCACTCACTCATTTATTCAGCAAATACCTATGGAGCACCCACTCTGTGCTAGGCACTATTCTAAATGCCAGGAAAATAAAAGTGAGTAAGACTCAAGGACATCCAGTCTAATATGGCAAGCAGACATCTACATAGATCAATAAACACACTGTAAATACAAAGACAGAGACAGACACAAGGTATCACAGAAGTGGTTCCCATATGAAGTGCGCAAAACCCCCATCTTGGGTGGTGCTTGAGGAGGTCTTGCCAGAGTAGGTGATGTCTGAGTTGAGATGGACAGGATGCATGGAGCTGGACAAAGGGGGTGAGGAGGCAGAAAGGCATCCTGGAGAGAAGGAACCTCATGTATTCTGTCCCCAAAAGAGATAGCCCTGCATGCGGGATGCTGGCATGGAGGGGCAGTGGGAAGGTTGTAGAAAGAATAAAGAATTATGTCAAGAAAATAACCAAAAACGCTAATTTTAACTGTATCTATCTCTGCAGGGAAGAAATACTAGCAAGTTTTATTTTACCTTTATTTTTCTGCATTTTCCAACTTTTTTCAAATGCCTATACAATGCTTTCACAATCAGAAGCAGCAAAATCATGATGATTCTGAAAACAACACATCCCTCTTGCCTTCCATGACTCTCATCATTGCCAGCCTGAGTCAGTGAGAGCAAAGGGCCTGTAGGGGGGGCAGTTCTGAGGTAAAATGCCTCAACATGTCCACTGTAGAGCTGAATTTCCAAGTCTCCTGCTTTGTTATGACACTTTTCACAGGAGCCTGGATAGCATTTCTCAATGTCTTTGACCACTTTGGCCATATTTAAAATATCAATATGTAATCATACTTCACTTTAATTTTTCAAGACTTGTTTCCATTACTTGTTTTTATTTTTATTTTATTATACACATCCATCATCACCATGGGTTTGTGTTTTTAAAAGATGCACGAAGAGCTTGGCCTCTCTAGTGGGCAAAGAAATGACATGGTTGGATGAAAAGCTCTGTGTTCTGAACAGATTTTGCCAGAAGAGATACAAGCCCGACAGGGACCAGGGCTACAGACAGAGAAAGGCCTCTGAACAGCAAACTGTAAACTGGGCAGTGGGGGAAGGGGGAGGTGGCAGTGTCTGAATTAAAGCAGTAGTTACATTTGACATTGACTGAGCAGTTACCAAGTATCAAGCACTTGGGCTTCACATGCGCAGTTCTAATTAATCCTCACAAGGAACCCTGAGAAGTAGATGATGATGATGATGATGATGATGATGATGATGATGATGATGATGGTGCCTGTTGCACAGACAGGGTAACTGTGCCCTAGAGAGGCTAAGTAACTTCCCTAAGATCCCAGAAGCAGTAAGTAAAGAAACTGGATTTAAGTCCAAGAGTCATCACTAGTGCAGTGTTGCGGAGTGAGAGGGAGACATGAAATCACCTGGGCCATGGATGTCTCTGGCAGGCTGATTCAAACCCACAGACAGAGTTGGAAGGGAGCCAATGCGGAGATAAAGTAGTGTGCTGGTAAGTGCCCCGGACCTGGAGCCCAAAAATCAGCTTCATGGCCACCTTTCTACTTACAGGTTCAAAGACCTCTCTAGGTCTTGGTTTCCTCCTCAAATAATCAGACCTACCTCCCAGGATCATTGGGAAGACCAAATGACCTTATATGTGACAGGCTGCATAAACCGTAAAGTGCCTTCAAATCTAGACTGAATATGCAAAAGCCCCTCCCTGGTGGCCATTGGTGAGTTTCTACTCACCTTTGGCTTTGCCTATATGGGAGGCACAAATTTAGCTTTGAGAATGAATTTTGGGGGCGCCTGGGTGGCTTAGTCGGTTAAGCATCTGACTTCAGTTCAGGTCATGATCTCACCATTCGTGGGTTTGAGCCCCACACTGGGCTCTGTATGACAGTTCAGAGCCTGGAGCCTGCTTCAGATTCTGTGTCTCCCTCTCTCTCTGACCCTTCCCCACTCACATTCTCTCCCTCTCCCTCTCTCTCTCTCTCTCAAAAGTAAACCCTAAAGAAAATTTTTAGGAGAATAAATTTGGCGTAGGACGCTGAGTTTCCAGGCAAAGGTTATCACCTCTCTCATGAACCATCATGGAGATCCCCTTTGCTGGAGTAAGAAAGAGAAGGAACTAAGGCTCTTATTTTGCCAAAATGCATTATTTAGGTCAACTGAATAAGCTCTTGGGAGAAAATTGAAAAGTTTTCATAAGGTGAAATGAATTTACATCTATAAAATAAACAGGATACCCAGACCTAAGCCCAGCTATGTACCTCCTCCACACACATACATACCTGTGCACACACAAACACATACACACACACACATACACACACACCTTACCCTCCCCTTCTTTGCAGTTATTTTTCTCAAATACAAAAGCAGATCGATTTTTCCTGCACAATGGTGGGGTGGGATGGTCTCTCTTAAGGAAAATCCATCAGTGTGCTTTTTAAAAATAAGTTGCCCTTGGTCGAGGACCACTGCTTTAGAGTGACTTGTAAATGTCTTTCAAGTATATTAAGGGTAAATACCAAGACCAACTTCACCAAGGACAGACTCAGGAAAACTTAACTTGTGAAAGTTCCAAGTTCAGTGTCAGGACATTATTTCCCAACAGTGGACATTGTTATGCACTGGGTTGTGTCTACAGACAAAGTAGTAGAGGCCCCATCTTTGTGATCTGGCTGAGGAGAGGGGGAGGCAGGAAGGACCTTTCTAGGCCCTTCTAGCTCCAGGAGTTTATTATGAACCAGTGAAAATGTAAGAGCAGTCCACTTGGTTAAATAGCCTGAAAAGTATTTCCATATCTTAAGAAATTCCAAAAACGAAGAATAGAAGAAAACAAGAAGCAAGAGATTAATGAGAACATTCACCAACCCTATGGTGTAGCCCATTTGCAGGGAGTTAGAGGAAGTGACGTATATAAAGGAGAGCATGTGGGAGACTGGCATGATGGACAGGGAGGTGGGCCATTAACCCACCTCAACAAACACGAGTTGTTCTCCATCAAACACTCCACAAGTGCCAGATATCACGGGCCAGGAGGGGCAAGTTCTGCACATTTTGGAGCTCATGCCAAATGTCTAGAGTCCCTTGCTTGTGTGGATTTGGCATAACCTAAAAGATAAAGGGCCAAGTCACTTTTTTCTCTTCATTAGTATATTTCAAGGGAAACCCAGGCCATCTGTTTCTGCCTTGTCAACTCCACAGGCCACAGCATGGCTTTAGGGAGACACAGTTGCTGTCCAGATAAGTGCATGAACATTTTAATGTGCCAATTTAAGATGTTTAAGTCCTTTCAAATTTTTTTTCATTTAAATAAAGTCTGGTTTCTCTGGGATAAAGCAATCCAAGTAATCAAAGATAGTAACCGGAGTAGATTCCAAGCCTGGCAAAAGCCTTCTCTAATCTTCTGAATTTCTCACATGAAGGAAATTGGGTAAAACAGTGCTGGTGTGCAAGGTCAGTGCCTCAGCCACATGCTACCATCTGTCCCACTGACAATATAGAAAGAGCATGGCGGGTAAGTTCCACATTTGTTTTAGTGATCATTTCATCTCTCTGGAAGCAGAAGTATCAAAAGCGGGAACTGTGACTCTGGTCTTCATTTCGATAAAAAGAAGAAACAGGTACAGAATATAGAAATGGCAAGTCATTTGGGAAAAATAGATCATAATGGAGGATAACGAGAGAGTGTCCAATCCAAACATATCAATTGGTCTCCACCACCTTCTTGCTCTGTGTTCCAGCCATGGTGCTCTTCTCACAGCATCCACACATCACATCATTGCTTGCCCTTATCCACCACCTGGCAGGCCCACTCCCTTCTTGTCCCACCCCTGCCTTGAAGTCAGCTCAAAACCACCCTTTCTCAGAGACCTCCCAGACTGTCCCCACCACAGTGCCAACCTAGAGTTTTCTCTCCCCCTGCTCCCCACCACCAACCTACTATTATAACACATCAGACGCATTGTTGGAGAAAGAGAAATAGTTCTCCCCATATTGTCATATTTCATATTTCTGCCCAAGAGCTCCCTCTCCATATGAAGTATTATTAGAAGTAATTTCAGGCAGTCTCACGGCTTATCTCCATGAGAAGAAGAGTTAGACTCTGACTGAAGCCTAATGTTCGCCGACCCATGTTTTACTAAGGAAACATGTTGATTATGCCTCAAAATCAGGAACTGGGCCAATTGTTGATGTTGCTGTTGTTTTTCCTGTGGACGGTGACAGTTTCTCCTCCACTTCCTGCCCCCCGTGCAGTATTCACTCATGGGAATAGTCCACTCTTCTCTGTGGTCCTTGGCCATTCAGCTTAATGGTGAGAGCATTTAGAATTACTTGTATAGGTCCAGTCATACTGGTGTAGAAGCAGTGAGTCCCCACCATGACCTCAGATCTCATTCTATTCCTCAGTACAACTCATCAGAAGCAATACTTGGGGTTATCGCCCAGAGTAATAAACCAGTACCTCAGTTCCCATTTACCTCGTGTTGCTTTAATGACTTCTCTAGCCCCTAGGATCCTAAAGAAGGAGAGGTGAGTGGCCATTCAATTCCACCACACTTGGCATTTGCTCTCATTACTGAGCTCTTTCAATGTCTTCAGATGCTTCGCCTCCAAACAAGATTTTATAATTGTTGAAGGCAGAAATGTCTATGCCTCCTTATAACCCCTCCAGCGCCCAACACAGTGTCCTGTGGGTAATTGATATTCAATAGGCTACTTGTTAAAAGTATTCTCCACAAGAAAATATAAGCCTGTGAATCACCAGCCATGCCCTGTGCCTCCGACTCCCCAAACCAAGCCCTGCTATCAAACAAGAGCGTTGCAGTGTTTGAGTGAAAAATGAGACTCAAGGGGACACATTTGAATTCCCAGTGTGTTTCATTTGTTTTTCCCAGTGGCACAGGCAAAGAAATTGCTCATCCTGTCTGTGGATCTCAACACTTCAGAAACAATATAGATCTTATCTCTGGTCCATTTAATTGAACATAAAAAGCAAGGTCACTGCAGCCATTTGGTCCCGGTGCCTTCAGAACCACTGCATCAACTCAGAGAGAATATTTAGCTCTCCTGTCACCTACTGCTTAGAAACAAAACAAATGGCATTAACAGGTCTTTAATCTTCTCATTAGGGCAGGCATATGGGCTGGAGTTTGTGAGTCTGAGAAAAATAAGTCTCCATGCTTCTTTCAAATAAGACTTCAGACAGCAAGAGCAGGGCAAATGCCATACTCTTCCTCCCACTACATATAAAACTACTTTCAGTGAGAGAGGGAAGAAAAAAAATACATTCTGGTTATATTTTACTTGATTTCTTTTGCTTTGTGATAAGCCCATTTTTGTTCTCAGTCACCGTCATCCCATAGAGGAAGGATATTTACATGAAAAGAAGAACCAAGACCACTTTGAACCATAAAACAAATGGGTTGAGGTCAAATGCATTGCATGGTCCAGCCTGCCCAGGGCACCTTAAGCAACCACACTATTCCTTTCCCAGTGAAGGGTACTTCTATTGAGCTGCCAGTGTGGGAGCAGAGGAAAGGAGCCTGCCTAAGACTCTCCCCACCCCCAGCACAGGAAGGAATGTAACCAAGGACACCGTCTCCCTCAGGACCTTGCCCTTCACAGAGTCCCATGCAGCTGTTGGACCCGGTCTGTGGGTACAGGGCCCAAAGGCCCCACTTCTGGGGCTCAGCGTTCCTCTGACCCCAGCACAGAGAATTCTGCCCTTGTAAAATGTGTTAAAAAAAATAACCCAGATTCCTTCTCTGAATGCTTGACTATGCCAGGGGTAAGGCAGATGGAAACTCAAAGGGCAACCACAGAATTTTATTATGGTATCAGGTTGCAGGCCAGGCCAAGTACAGAAATCACCTAAGGGCCTTACCTGAACAACATTGAGGGTAGGAGTGAGCAGAGTTGGAATCTGGGATCCCTCATGGGGCTCTGTAGGGAACATTCTGTTACCCAGAGACTGGTAAGTAGTGATGATCAAACTGGCAGTGATCCTCAGGATTTTGTTAACAAATAATTGGGGAAACGGAAGGTGGGTTTGCAGTGAAATAGAGCCAAGAGAGTTGATCTCTGAAAAAAATAGGTGATAGACAGGGGTGTACACAGGGCAAAAGAGCAAGGTTGAGGGAAGGCATCATGCCGTGTCCCAAGAGGGAAGGTCAGAGTCTCCAAGAAGAGGCAGGGGAAGGGAACGTTCTGAGTAAGCCTCTTTGCCAGCTACAGGGCAACTGACCCTGGTCATACTCCCCTGAAATGATTCTAAGTCATTAGCACCAGTCAGATTCCTTGGAATCTCGCCCATGAGTGGAGCATACCTTTCCAGGCCCCTACCTTCCCCCACAGCTCACATCATCATTCTCCCTTATCTTTCTAGAGCCAGAATCTTGGTAGCACTTTTCTTCATTAATCATTCATCAGCCAGCCCTGGTCTGCAGGGACGCCATTTCCTTCTGTAAGAACCCTCTCCCCATGTACAGTCATTACTGGAAATTCACAAATTGCCACACACATTTTCATTTGCTCAAGGCAGTTGTTTTTATGAGCAGTGGTGAAAACAAAATTCCATTACGTCAAAGTTAATTCCTCTGCAGCACATCAATGGATGCTCCTCGGAGGCAATGCATTAGCCAGCTGCAATCAGTAGCTTAGAGGGCTGACGGATTTGGAGCTTCTGTGATGCATTCGCCACTAGAATTACAGTAATGACCAATCCTTCCACTTACCTGGGGCTGCCTCTTTTGGATAAATCCCAAAATGCGTCACTGGCTACTTATATATCACTCATCCATCAGCTGAAGTAGAGAACCCATTCGGTAATCCCAGCCAGCATACGCATGCCTCCGTTTGAGGCCAGAGAAATGTGGCCTGAGGGACAACCCACACAGAGCTAATCAGCTCTGACTTGCCTTCCTCCTGCATATAAATCTGGTCTTCCAGGAATTTGATTTGGTCAGAGATCTCACAGCTGCTTCCCACAGGCAGAGGCAGCTGGCAGGGTCCCACAAGGCAACATTATGGTGCCAAAACCCCAAGGAGGGGAAGGCAGGTGTTGATCAGCTAGTGCCCATCCAAGAGCCTTTGGGCTGCTCCTGTAGCAACGCAGGCATCCTATAAAAACACTTGGGGCTGCTATGGGATTGGCATCGGGAACATCCGGATGAAGCACACACAGCCTTAGGGATGGAGAAGCCCAGTAGTTCAGTGGGTTTGGAAATGCTGTGGGAAAAGGACAGTGATGAGAAGATCACCCTTAGGGGTGGAATAAGGAGATACTGGGGGAGATGCTTTCTGAACATCGCAATGTCAGGGACTCCAAGAAAGTATTCCTCATCTCCCCAAACAAGCACCTCACTTGCAGGTACTAGAACTCCTTTAACAGGGCACAAGGTCAGTCGGTCCACAGTTAGGACCAAAATCAAAATGCAGGTATCCCTAAGACAGACAGTTCATCATTTGGGTAAATGATTCATATGGGAGCCTTTTCTGACGGGTGAGGAAGGAGAGGAAGGTGTCACCGGGAACCTCACGAGAGGAGAAGAGGGTGACAACACAGAGGGGATAAGGGGCAGCAGAAGGGGGACCACAAACACCTCATCTACTTCACAACTAAGTAGAAGTTGGGAGGGCTTCCCTACTTAGAGAACTGAGAGAGTTCCTCAGATGGAGGCTTCCATGAGAGGGTGAGAGAATCCAGAAATTAAAGATTGAGGAGTTAGAAGTATCCCCTGTCATTTTTTTCCATGAATTCATTTGGAAAAAATAATTTTTTAATGTGTATTTATTTTTGAGAGAGAGAGGGTGACAGAGCACAAGCGGGGGAAGGCAGAGAAAGGGGGAGACACAGAATGCAAAGCAGGCTCCAGGCCCCAAACCGTCAGCAAAGAGCCCGACGCAGGGCTTGAAGTTACAACCGCAAGATCATGGCATAGCCGAAGTCGGAGGCTCAACCAACTGAGCCACCCAGGCGCTCCTTGATGAAATAATTTTGACCCAGCAACAGCCATGCCTGCCTCTCTTACCACAGCTTAAGGAGATTTCGCGTCACTAATTTATTGTCCTGCCGGGGTAAGTTTTTGATGGCTAGTGAAACTATTCAAGGACGAATGACTTAGATCCATCAAAGAAAAACTATGAAGAAGGGAAGATTGCATACTTGTCCAAAATGATCCTGATTAGCTCTCTACATGGGCTAAGGTGACCACACGCCTCTCTTCTCTTTATAAACTTGGGCAGAGTGGTCATTCAGAAAACCCTGTGGTCACTAGGCCTAATGAGACAAGGAACAGTAGAAGGTGGGTCTGATGGCTGAGAGGTTACCACATGTAGGGAACATGCAGTTGTCCAGAGTCAGAGAGAGAGAGTCTTGGGGGCACTGAGATCATTTGAAACCTATCACATAGGCTGTCTGTGACCATCAATATTAAAACATAATTGAGCGTGAATAACCGAAGGTGACCTGAACTCCAAAACCCAACAACAAAAAGAATGTTCCCAAAGGCTGTGGAATTTTAGAAGCCATTTAATTTCTTTGCAATGTTAAGGTTTGAGGTGGATTTTCCATGCCTGAATCACACTTCTCACCCTTTCCTTTGGGGATTCTCAACAGAAGGACGGTACTCACAATGGAGCTCAATGAAGAACAAAATGCAGTTTTATACATAACTGCAAAAGAGCCTAGGAGCTCCATAACACAGGACTTTGGGGATAAAGCTGAATTGGAGCACATGGCTCAGGACAGAAGACCCAAGTGGGGTCACCCACATGCGCTCAGCGCAGAGTTTGACGCCTACCTGTTTAAGCTTGTACTTCAGGAGTAAGAAATATGGTGGAATTTCATAAGAGGTCTGAGGTCTGCTTGAAAAGGGCTGGCCAACTCAAGTGACTCAATCAATACTCTATGCATTGGCAAGCCTTTCTTGGCAGGGAGTACATGGGATGCAGAGCTAAGAAGGGGGTAAAGAGACTGTTTAAGAGCATGTCCATACTTTCCCCTATATAAGGAGAGGGATGAGTTTTCTGCCCTCTATGAAGAGATGCTGAAACACAAGGAGAAAACACAAAAGTCATATGAACAGGAATTTGCAAGCAAGTCTATATATCCAGTGATCGCTTTGCTGAGAAATCCTTTCCAGTAAGTAAAAAGCCCATATGCCTAGCTAAACAGACAATAAGGCATGAGATTCCTACCTAACTCCACAGAAAACCACCCAGGCGCAAGGTAGAGTAATAACCCGCAAGTACAGGAAACAAAGGACAGCCACAGGGATTTGTTGCCATCCCAGGGCCTTTGAAGACTTTTAGGAAATGTTATAAATGTGCAGGGAAAGGCTATGTCTAGATTGTTTAGCAACTGGGCACTAATCATCAGGACTTAAACAGATTATCCCGGTGTGGATGGTGGCAAGCAGATGTTTAACACACCCATAGCCCATATGCAGCTGGAGAACCTTAGGCCATGGTTTGGTGCTTTGTGCAACTGATTCAGGAGAATATGATGCCCAGAAAAGATGCTGACTGCCTAGAATAGGTTCTAGGGCTTGGCTCATTGACCAGTTGTCTGAGAATGGAGGTGTCCTTGGATTGCACGCTATGCCCTCTCTGTTCTGGACATAACAGAAATAAAGAAGAGTTGAACGACACAAAGACTGATATCTACCACCTTTTTCTTGTGCCTTTGTTGGAATGAATAACAAAATCAGACTCCTCATGCGTTCTGGGCGCCAAGGTGGGAGAATTCCATGAGGTCTTTAGGTGATTTTTTGAAGAGGATAGCTAAAGCATAGACAGTTGACCAAACTAGGGAAGAAAGAAGAAAAGAGAGAGATGACAAAACCCATTTGGCCTAAAATTTCCATCCTCATTTCCTCAAGGTTTCAAAGGTGTCTCAAGGCACCTTGAGGGATAAGAGGGGTGGATCAGGCAAGGTTTCACACCTACTTCGATCACAGCCATTCAATTTCAGTTTTGTATAGTGGAATTTTTATACCATACTTCATTTGCCCAACAGGGAAAGTCTTTTGCCTTAGGAAGGTGAAAATAATTTTTTTTTAAGGTTGAATACCACTGCTCTGCTCTAGGAAGGATAAAGAATAGGAATTCCTAAAATAACATGGAACAAAACTCTTGGCCTCTAGTGTATCCAATTATATACATTGACTGAAGCATAACTTGAATTAAACCTGCCAGCTTCTGGATGATTTATCCTTTCCTCTCCTTCCCATGGTCCAACCATCCCAAGATCCTATAAAGGAAAAGAGCCCTGATCTCAGAAATGAAAGCTGCAAAGTACAGGTGGGCTCTTTTATTTACTAGAGATGTAACCTGTGCTAATCACCCAGGCTTCAAGCCTCTATTTTCTTGACTGTAAAAAGACATTACGATTCACACCCTCCCTACTTCACAGGGTTGTGCAGATAATTTATGTGAGAGAAACTTTTCCCTTGGAAGAGCATTATGCAAATGTGTGTTTGTTATTTCTGAGTATCTTGAAGCACTGATGCATTTTCCAGTACATATTTCAGTCAATGAATTACTTGTTCATATCAACCCAAACTTCTGCCACCTGCAGATAGGCAAGGGTGGGTAAATGAGTAAGACTCTTAAGTTTGGGTAATAAGTTTCAGGGAAGTCACAGGATAAAGAATTCGGGAATCCCAGGGTGGGTGCCACAGCCCCATGTCAGTGAATGCCTTCCACTGGCCCTCTGCTTGGCCTACAGACCATGTCAGTCAGAATTAGAAAAGGAGCCCCCAGCAGCCCTCTGAGGGGACCTGGCCAGGGGATGTGCTCATTGCTGAGTTCTAGATGCAGTAGCCACACTACCACACTCCTGCTTCTTCTTGTCACTCTGCTCCAGGTACATGCCCTAGAGTCACTGAGGGTCCCAGCAACTGGCTGCACCCTGTCCATTCTGGCTCACCACCCCATACTTTAACAGAACGGTGGAAAGAAGAGATGATGTGGATGGGAGGCAGGACAGCCCAGAGGCTATGCTGAGACCAGTGGCCATGAGGTTCCAGAAGGAAAACAGATGAATGATTTTAGCTAGGATCAGAAAAGAAAGAAAGAAACCACCATATTGCCATCCTGTATTTTCAAAAGCGAGAATAAGATCCATACACCGTTCTTACATCTGCAAATACCAAGACAGCAGCGATCTGGATTAGCAGACTACAGCAATGCCCCCTTTCAGGCCTCCCAACAATCTCTTAAGCATCAGAAACCCCAGCACCAGGTTAGCAAACCCCCTTGTTCACTAGCGCTACTGATGGCTCCACAATGACTGCAGCTTTAACCATGAAGATGCCACAAAATGCTGCAAACAGACTGTTTTTAAACCATAAATTAAACCCAGGCATAAACAAAAAGTGTTACTTCACAATGGAGAAGTACATGTGACATTTTCAAATGCTATGCCCCAGCATCTGTTTATCTGATAAATCACTGTCCTCGTCCTAATTAATGACAATGAGAAGTAAACATGTTCACAGAAAGAACCAATCTCAAGATTGTAAAACGGGAACCAGATCACTGAAGAGCAAGCAGGGTAACAATAAAGTAAAAACAAGACTGCATAGGAAAGTGCTCTGTTGTGCTTTGCATAGGGAAATGGTCACAGGAAACCATGAAAATTTAAAAACAAATCAGAATGTATCCATAATTATACTTGACCTTTAAAAAATGCCTTGCCATTTTCAAAGCCCCTTCACACAACCTGATCAAATTGGATGCTCACAAAACCCTAGGAGATAGGCAACCCAGAGCCCGTTCCTGTCTGACTGATGGCGAACTAAAGTCTAAAGAGGTTAAGAGACTTGTCCCCTGACATCCAGCTGGTAAGTAGCAAACCCCAGTTTCCAGCTCTCTCTGCGATGTGAAACCTTACAAGAGCTAAGGAACCACACATAAATATCTCACAGGAAGCATTAGATTGTCCAGCTTCTCGAAATGAAAGATCAGAAATCAACTGGCCTATGTCGTGGGTCAAGAAATGCAGCGTCACCATGGGGAGGGGGGGAGGCATCCCCTTAGCATGTCCACGTTGCAAGCCCATCTACAGGTCCCTTCTCACTCACCCATTTTTTTTCCTACAAACGTACTGAAGCATAAAGATGCTAGAGGATGGGCCCAGGATGAACTAAAAAATTCCACTGCCAGTTCCAGTGCCAACAAACAGCATCACTGAGCGTCCACCAGACACCAGAACATTGGGGAGGTGGAGGGAGGGTGCACAAAATGAACAGAACATGTGGTCCCGCCCTGGGCAAGCCAGTTGAAACCACCTCCCCCCCCCCCCCCAGTGCAAACATAGTATGCTAACAGAGTCAAGGTCATCCTCACTTTCTTTTATGGAATCTGGGAGTGCCATGCCTAGAAGATCCACTTCTCATCAACCATTGCTCAATTTCTTATGAGTCATGGCTCATCCTCGAACCATTCTTTAACCCACTTCAAGCTTGGCTCAGTGAATGAAGAGGATC
The DNA here is from genome assembly GCF_014898765.1 of Herpailurus yagouaroundi. Taxonomy (NCBI): domain Eukaryota; kingdom Metazoa; phylum Chordata; class Mammalia; order Carnivora; family Felidae; genus Herpailurus; species Herpailurus yagouaroundi. The sequence continues at coordinate 6,008,289 of NW_024412470.1, forward strand.
CATTTTGAAAACCCCTGCGCCAGTTTCGGGAGTTGCTAGCTCTCAAATCCATGCGAGCTACCTACCATTTTGGCCAGGTCTTTGTTTGTGTGTGTTTTGTGTCTTTGCCTGGATGTACGATGTCATTAAGATATTCATAATCATAGAGGGAGGCAGACCCCACCAAGGACATGTTAAGGGGATACCTCCCCCCATCGTGACGCTGCATTTCTTGACCCTTGACATAGGCCAAACAACAAACTTTGCCTTTATTATTTAACTTACTATCCCAGCATACAAGGAAACCAGGGCATAGTGCTGCAAATGCCAAGCTCGTTGATGAAATGGGTTTTACAGCCAAGAGGTGAGTGGGCTATCTAGGCTCAGAGACAATACGTTTATAGCAATAACACTTTACTAGACAATGAATCAGCAAACTGCACTGAAGGCTTGTTTCATTTGCTCTGAGAAAGACTGGTCTTCCCACCGCACCACTTTTCTAGGTTACAATCTGGGAGAATGTTTTCTTTTCCAGTTCTCGAGAAATACCACTCTGATTTGGGGTGAAACACAGCCCTAAGCCTTATGAGGAAAATGGAGACTAATAAAATGCAATGTGACATCCTAGAGGAAACTTCAGCCCACCCAGCCAAGTACCGAAAGCCAAAAACTTCTAGCCCGGGCTGGGAAGGGACCCAGGGTCTTGCTCTATGAAAACAATATCAAAATCTATCAACACAGTTCCAGCCAGGACCCCTCACTCCTGAGATGGATCAAGGCTAATTAAGTTGCCAGATGGACTAACCATGTTAAACACTTTAAAAGACTGGTTTTCACTCACTGAAATAGCCAGCCCTCCCCCTGTTCTGGATACAGGCATAAATGCTCCCAACCTTCCTGGAATGCTCAGCAACTCCTGGAAAGGAAGGGGGCAGAATGCTTGCTAAGTATGAGTAGGGAACTAGAGTGTTCTCTTAAGGCAGGGTTTCTCAGCAGTGGCACTGTTGACATCTTGGGTTGAGGGGGCATACTGGTTTTTTAGGTCTGCTGTAACAAACTACCACAAACCGCATGGCTTAAAACCACCAAAATTTGTTTTCTCATAGACCTGGAGGCCAGAAGTTCAAAATCAAGGTGTTATAGGGTTGGTTCTTCCTAAGGGCTGTGAAAGAGAATCTGTTCCGTGACTCTCTCCTAGCTTCTGGTGATGACCTGTGATCCCTGGCGTTCCTTGGGCTTGTTGATGCACAGAAGTGCATCATTCCACTCTCTGCCTCCATCTTCTCAAGTTTCTTCATATGTCCCTATGTCTTCATAGGGCCATCCTCTTATAAGGACACCAGTCACGCTGGATTAGGGGTTCACCTACTTATCTTAACTACTTACATGGGCAACTACTCTCTTATCAAATACAGTCACATTCTGCGGTACTCAGGGATTAGGACTTCAGTATTCTCTTTGGAAGGACACGGTTCAGCCAATAACAGGAGAGTGTCCTGGGCATTGCAGGATGTCTAGCAGCATCCCTGGCTTCTACCCAGTAGATGACATTAGCACCCTTCCAGTCATGACAATCAAAAATGTCTCCAGACGTTGTCAAATGTCCCCTGGGGGCAAAATTACCTCTGGCTGAGAAGCATTCTCCTAGGAATTTGGCTCAAATATAAAAGTTTACATTCTGATGCTGTTTTAATTACTTGTCCTGTGACCTTGAACAATGTGATGAAACTCTCTCTTCACTTTTGTCACTTTTCTCATGGAGTTGAGGTGTTGTTGAGGCTTACATGAGATACTGTGTGAAAGCATATGTTGCACAATAGGACCCAATAAGTGACAGCCATTATCTTTCATAGATGAGGGAAGCTCCCTTTGCAAGACCCTCCACAGGTCTCAGGATTTACTACACTGATACTGAACTCTGGCCTCTGTGCCTGAGACCCCGAGAAGGCACAGGAACTTTCCAAGTCTTCTCTACATCTTCTTCTGGGGCCAGACGGTTCCCTTACCGCCCAGCCCGTTCCCTCCCAGCATCTGTGATTGCAACACTGAAGCTGCAGATAGCCATATATCAGAGCCAGGGAAGGGGAAACTCTGGGTATGATGAGAATGTTAATGTGGCTGCATTGCACCATGGCCAGTATCGGTCCAACTGAATGCTGTAGAAAATCTACTGGAGGAGACAGGGTTGGAGAAGATGAGGAAATCTGACTCTTGGATGTTGGTTATGACATAACTTTGGAGACCTTACCTCCCTTACACGAAATTATAATCTGAGATCCCATGCCAGGTGTTGAGGGAGGAAAATAATATATCTTCTTTAAATGTCTATCTCATATCCTCAAAAAAAAAAGTGCCTGTCACATGCTAGGAGGTCAATAAAAGTGTGTGTTTATTAAACGTGCCTCCTCTGGGTCCATAAGCTCTTTAGCCTTCAAGATGGCATTTTTCTTTAAAGCTTTAATACAAATAATCCAAGCCCACGTCCCCATGGATTTTGGGGAATCCCTTATTTTTTTCATATTTACTCTCATGAACATTCCCAACGAATTTTAACGTGTCCCACAGATCCATCCTGGTGGACATGAAATTCTTCCATCCATCATTATCCAGGTTGCCTCTTGCCATCTTTTAATTGGCTTATTGTCACTCGCTCCATATAATTTCAACTCAAGTGTGAACGCCCACCCCAGCTGCCCAACACACTGCTAAGAGCAGGTGGACAGCACATAACAGATCCATTAACAAGACTCTGAGAGACCAAGTAACTACACAAGTTGCTTTCATCTGCTGCTCCAATGTGGATACTCTCAGGGTCCCTGGCCCATACGTGACTCCATATCCCTGCCTATTTCCCCACGGGCTTCTATGTATTGGGATAAGGGGAAGGTGGCACCTCAACCTTCCCATAAGAATCTCCGGGCCTTTTTCTGCCTGAGGACTTGGCCCCATTCGGTTCCACACCAGGGAATGACAGGAAAGTCCTTTCTCCCTGTATCATTTCCCACCCCATGACAACTGACAGTGGAAACATTGCCCCCTTCAGGAACAAGGTGCAATTTGGCCTCTATTGCCCCCCAAAGCAATCACTATATTTATACCAGTAATTTCTAAAATGTGGGTTTATTCGATCTCAAATAAGACCAATGAGGGACATCACTACCACAGCCAGGTAACACCGTGATAAGCCCAGTCCCCACAATTTGCAAAGTCATTCCTCTGGTCCAGGTTAATAGTCCTCATGGCACAGTCCTGCCCTCAGTGAACAAATCTGGGTGAAAAAGACATCCATATCTCCCAAGAAAAAATGAAAACTTTCCAACACAGCACATATCCACATTTAAGTGGGAAGAATATATACACTCAATGTGTGTACTAGACAGAAGACTTAACTTGTAGCCATTTACATTTGAATTACTTTATTAGTTCAGATCTCCCCCAACACATTGGTAGATTTGTGCCTTATATTTGCCTGATTAAAAGGACTTACCCAAAAGAAGTTCCTAAACCATAAAAGTATGTTGAACATTTTATCTGATTACCGAACAGGATCCAAAACTCCTTCCCAATTTAGGGGATCCCCCTTGTACAGGTCCTCAGAAGCGAAATGTGGCTGATTCTCACCCTCTCCACACATTGGCAACCAAACCAAGGACACACACAAGACCAGGGCTGCCGCCATGTTTGTTTTTACACCACTCTGCTCCAGGTGTGCCCTGCATATTGGAGTCATCCTTGATTTGCATATTTATTATAACAATATTCTGACAGAGGAATTTACATAAAGGTTCCATTTAGGCCAGTGGCAGTCCTGGTCTAGCCCCAACTAATACTTTAAATTTAAGAAAGTGGTACAAAATCCAAAGTTCAGAGAGATTAGCTCTGTGGCGGATGGAGAGTTGGATAGCCCTGGAACCCATGTCCAACGGCTAGAGTCATGGTGACAATGTCCACTGGCAGCCATAGGTAGTGGCAACAGCATTGTACATCAGTGACGATGCCCATACCGTGGCCCAAATGTTCATCCTGCTGAGCCTCCATTGATTACTGTCCATTTTCCACACCTGGTTTTCCAGCCTCCCCATCAATTCTGTGGGTTAGTCAGGACACTTCCAACTCCATGCCTGTACTACACAGCTAGACATAGCTTCAGAAAGAACTCATAAACTCATGATCATGAAAACTGCCCAGCAATCATAATTTTTCCATAGTAAATTTGTTTCCCCACTTTTTCAGATACCATTTCACACCTTTTTCTCCCTCCTCAATAAATCTATTATCCCCTCTGATAGCTCCTCTCCCTATCCTCATTTTTTGCTGATAAGTTCACACTTCATTTCACCAAAAAAATAGAAGCAACTGAGAAACCTCTGTACACACCTGCTCTCCCTTCCCCCTGTTGAAATGAGTGGACCATTCCTGGCCCTGTCTCAGCAGCCCTTCACTTGTGAGCCAACACTCTTCGCTACTCACCTCCATGAAGGACTCTACTCCTGCAGTCATGGCCTCTCTCTCCCACATCGCCTACAGGGTATCGTATGTCAATCAGCAGCATCATAACCTGCTGATGGAAACAATGCTTCCATTAGATTAAAAAAAATTTTTAACGTACCCTTCAGCCCATCAGCAATACCCTACTCCAAATCCTGATGGGGCACTGTACTCCAGAAGGGCAAGATTGTAGATATGCTTAAATTGGACACCCTCCCATCGTGGAAGGGCTCAATTTGTTCTCACCAAAATAGACACTGACTTGTGAATGTGAATTTGCTTTCTCTGCATCATCCAACATGATTCTGCGAGGAGATCCATCAGTGGACTTACTATATGCCTATACACAATTATATCCCATAGAACATATTTTCTGACCAATGGTTTCACTTTATAGGAAAAGAAGTAAGCTAATCTGGCTGATGTCTGCGGAATTCAGTGGTACTATAACACACCCCATCGCCCAAAGACAGCTATGTGATGGTGCAATAGCCCACTAAATCCTCAATTACCATGCTGGCTTGGAAACAAAACTCTGTGATACGGGTGCAGCCCTGTAGGATGCTGTATGTACTCTGAACCAGTGATCAATATATAGCCCTCTAATAGGTGTGTTTCCTAACACCACTAAACAATTAACTCAATTCTGACACTCTATGCCTAGAGATAGCATCAGATCCCAAAAATTAAGGACTTAGTCTGATAAGACTGGATTGAAAGTAAAAACTGTCGCCTGGTTTCTGACCCACCAGCTATAGACTGGAGGTTCCCACACCTTCCTTGGGTTTGATTAACTTGCCAGAGCAGCTCACAGAACTCAGGAAAACAACTAGATTACCAGTTTGTTATAAAAGGTTACAACTCAGGAATAGCCAGGTAGAAGAGATGTGTAGCACAAGGTATGAAGAAAATACACAGATCTTCCATGCTTTCTGCACGCATCATTCTCCTAGGTGCTCCACGTGTTCACCAACGTGGAAGTTCTCCAAACCTTCTCCTTCTGGAGGCTTCATTACATAGGCATAATTGACTAAACCGTTGGCCACTGATGCTTGATTCGATCTCCAGTTCCTTTCTTCTCTTTAGAGGGAGGGGGTAGGGCTAAATTTCTGAATCTTTAGTCACAGGATTGGGTCCCCTGGCAACCAGCCCCCATCCCTAGGTTACCTAGGGACTGTCCTGAAGGTAGCTCATTTACATAACAAAAGACACTGTTATTGCTTAGGAAAACTCCAAGGGTTTTAAGAGCTCTGTGCCAAGAATAGGACAAAAACAGATATATATTTCTTATTATAAATCACAATATCACAAGTCCTATGTCCACTGTCGCCAAATACATAAGGCAATGAACCAGGGTTAGAAGAGGTCCAACAAAAGTGGCTCTGTCCAACAGTAATAGCTCTGTCCAGCAGCAGCTGAGTCTAGCAATGGCAGTGATGTCCTGAAGCGATGGTCCCACATCCTGGACCGACTGACTGCTGCCAAGCCACTCTTGGTGTCTGCCCATTTTCCAGTCTGAATTCTTCAGCTTTCCCTGTCCATTCTGCGTGCTGATATCCTTCCATTATCCTCCCCCAAAATGCACTTTCAGCCTAAGATATTCAGTCTTGGTTTCTTTTTCTTGAAACCAAAAGCACACAGACTGTCACAGAAGGCGCTGCACAGAGATCATTCAGAAACTGCTTGCAATCCCCAAAACAGTAGTTTCCCGACTTTAAAAAATTAAACATTCCATCTCCAACAGGAGAATGTGAGAATGAATGAATTTCAGCTCTCAGCTCCCCTGAGTAGGTGTCCAGCTGTTGAGAACCCCACACGGTAAACCTGAGCTC
>NW_024412470.1:6019587-6094184 GCF_014898765.1 Herpailurus yagouaroundi
TTTCTACCTCAGAAGCCTTCTTCCATTTCTGACCCTGGTTTCTGCACACCACCCAATCTGCCGTCTTTCAGACCCTGAAGACACTAAGCCTTGGGGCTTCACTTACTTTTCCCTCTTACCTGAAATGCTCTTTCCTCCAGCTCTGTGCCTGACAGCCTCCTCCTCATTGTCATTCACCTTCCAGAGAGGCTGCCTCTCCACACCATTCTACCCCCAAACCCTGTTCGAGTTCCTTCACAGCACATAACCCTACCCAGAAGTATGTGTTTGCCTGTTTCTTTACCTACGTATACATCAACATATGAACTTCCCCCTCTAGAAAAAGCTCCACAAAGCAAGGCACCTATGGGCCCTGTTTACCTCTGCACCCCCATGACTAGTATTGCAGGTGTGTGGTAAATATTTGCTGAATAAGTGAATGAACCCTGAAGTGATTTCCAACTTGTGGATGCTATTCCAGTTTCTCTCAAAAAAGTAGATTTGGCAACATTGGGCCTATATTCTCATGGGGCCACTGCTTGCACAGGGTTCAGGAGCAGCTCCCCCATTTATGAGGTAGTTAATGCAGTTTAGTTCAACTAGGGATCAGTAGCCTAATGCAATGCCTGGCACATACTAGGTATCATAACAAGTGAGCTTGTTGGGTGTTGACCATGTCTCTCTGTTCATTAGCACTTTTTCTAAACAAAAACAAAAAAAATGGAAACGACTCTAACAAATCTAGCTGTGTCATGCCACCTCTACAAAGGCTGAGTAAAAATCTAGGAGAAAACAACCTCCCTCACCGAAGGACTCTTTCAAACACGTTTCTTCTGGCCCCAGCTGTGGACGCCATCTTGGATCACCCAAGGATCAAAAGTGGACAGAAGTGGGAAGGAAGAAGGAGGTGCCGGTGCCCCTTCATAGGTAATGTTTGTGGGATTATGCCTCTCAGAACCTACCCCGGCGGGGGGGATCTCAGCAGGACATGTTCAGAATCTAAGGCCAAAATTCTATTCAGTTGGGGCAAAGTCACAATACATATGCCACCACTGACTTACCCAACACAGCATTGGACAGATTCTTTCAGGAGTGTCCAACCCGTGAGTTCTTGGGCTGCAGTTTGGGGGAGTCACTGCCCACCCCACCCAACTGTCCTCACAGCCCAAGTTGAGTGGGGTCTCTGCACCAGCCTCTTCTCTCCCTGAGGACGTGAGAGCTTTGCTGCTGAGCCTCAGTCTGCTCACCTTTGCCCGCAGGCTGAAAGCTTTCTTGCGGGCAGGGGCCGGCCCAGCTAGGTTGGTCCGAACCCCCATTTCCGGACACCCTGGGATTGGCCCTTTTTTCTGCCCAGGCAGTGTGCTCTGCTTCCTTACTGTGCTCTCATTCTGAGCCTACATTTTCTCCTTAGTAATAAACCCCAAATGCTTCCTTCCTCTTTCCTCCTACTAGACCTTCGTTCTTTCTGTCTATTCTACCTCCACCTGCCACTCGTGCCTGCAGGAATAGTCCACTCATTGCTAGAAGGAGACAGACTCTTTTCACACTGTGTACATCAACAGGGCCTCAATGTCTCCCCCAGACCTGACTCAACAGCCAGATCCATGATTACTATAGCATTCCTTGTGGTGTCTTTTTTCCATCAAATTCATTTGCAAGGGAAGAGAGGCCGAAATAAGCTTGAAAACTCCTCAGTGGACTTGAGTTATCCATACTGGTCCTCTTCCCCAAATCATGAGGTATCAGGGGTGGTCCATGCTCAATCATCAGCCAGCCCATGGTCCAGTGAGAGCCCCTGGTTTCCATAGACTCCTCCCTCATAATTGACTTTCTTCCCCACTGACCTCTGCCACACCTGATCTCATTCACACCCACAGGAACACAAGCCAGTAAAACTGGATTTCAGCCCAGTGGTTTTACCATCTCCACCCATCTGGGGTTTCCTTGGGGCTGGCTAGTGAGCTCATTGGTCGTTGGCTGGAAAAGTTCTGTTTTCATTCACAACTTTTCAGGAGACTCTGCGGAGAGTTAAACTTGATTCAAGAGCCTTCTCCAGGGTTCTCTTCTGATCACTTCCTCTGGACAGGAAAAGAGGAAATACAGGGTAGTGTCTGAGAAAACAAAGCCCAGTGGCTGACTGACCAAGGCGTAAGGGACTCGGCATTCAGGGATGGCCAGATTTCCCAGAATTCCCTCTGACCTCCCCAAAGCAGCAGAGAGCCTGCGCCCAGTAAGGGTGAGTAACAGCTCATTCTGACTTTCCAAGGCTACTGCAGAATTGCGCACAGATATATCCGGGAGCGGATCAAACTGGGAGCACGTCCTGTCCAACACTCCCCTTCCCTCGGATGACTCCAACCTCTCGAAGCAGGTTGATGACACCTCTCGCTTTCCTGAGCACGTGCTTCCCTCTGTGGTCTTGGCTCTTCAGAAATTAAAAGGCCCTTTAATGCTATTAGCTCTGTCCTCCTCTCTGCAGACATACAGATACACACACAGCACGTATTTCAGAAACACATATGCACACATGCATGCCCACACACACAGAGCAAAGATTTACTGTTCTGGAAACATTGCCTCTTTTACAGATTTACTCTTTTGAAAAGTGAGAGATTCCCCTCCTGGGATGGGCCTGGAAGGGGTTGGGAGGGGGAGAGAGAAAGGCCTGTATATTCAGGCAGCCCACCCAGGCTCCAGGCATCTGGCTAAGGGGGGGGGGGGGGGCCGGTGAGGGAAAGAGGGAGGAGCAAACATAAATCACAAAGATTCGTGGATTGGAACTGCCACTTGTCCTTCGAGAGAGGCGAGGCTTTAGAGCCATCTCAAAGATTCAGATGCTTCAGGGCTTTCTAACATCTGGTCCATCTGGATGAGTGCCGAGGTAGGAAAGCTCTCATTTCCAGAAGCAGAAGCAGCAGAGCAGTGAATTTCAAGATGGGGACAACGGCTTGGTTAGCGAGCTGGGGAGTTTGCACAACTCCACACGGCCATGTCTGAGAGTCTAGGAGGCATATCAGAATCTCTGGAGTTGGCCTGCATTTGCATTTCATTAACTCATCACTGCAGAGACTTCCTGATATGGATTTTAACTCCTCCACCCAGTGGCCCCGCCGATACATGAAGGACGGGGGCCGGCCCTGCACTGGGCGATGTCAGGTGGACGGGGACCTCCAGCCGGAACCCCAGAGGAGGAGCCCAAAGACCTGTGTAGATACCTGGGAAAGAGGACCACAGCTTAGAATCCCCTGCAGAGCTCTAAGACCGCCTGCAACTTATAACCATGGCCTCTGGACTTGTCGGAAAAACAGATGTCATCGGGGCTAGCATCTCTGAGAGGCTAGTGTGGGGACAGAGGGCGGCACAGTTCTGCTACCCTCTCCCCGGTGGACCCCCTCCCACCCCAAGGAAGAAGGCCATGTTCGGTGCTGGGCTGCCCTGTGGAAGAGGGAAGGTGACGGGTTGGAAGTCACGCAGAGGACAGCAGGGAGCACCCTGCAGGTACAGGACGGCTGTCATGGGAGCCAAAGGCAAAAGAGTTCATTCACGAGGAAAGCAGAAGGTTGCGGGGAGCGGCATGACGACCTTGAGAGCTCTGAGGGCCATGCCAGGAAAAGAAGAGGCTGCTCCGGGTAAGGCACAAGTGAGAGGAAAGAAAGGGAGGGCACTGCAATGAGCACTGCACAAATAGCAGCCCTCAGTCCTTTCCACAGCCCTGTGGGGTGAGTGCCATCATACCCATTTTCCAGGCAGCCAAACTGAGGCTTACAAAGCTGAAAAACTTAGGCGCGCCTGGGTGGCTCAGTCAGTTAAGCATCCGACTCCGGCTCAGGTCATGATCCCACAGTTCATGGGTTCGAGCCCCTCATCAGGCTCTGTGCCGACAGCTCAGAGCCTGGAGCCTGCTTCGGATTCCGTGTCTCCCTTTCTCTCTGCCCCTCCCCCGCTCATATTCGGTCTCTCTCTCTCTCTCTCTCTCTCTCTCTCTCAAAAATAAATAAACATTAAAACAAAATAAACAAGTAAATAAATAAGCTGAAGAACTTATCCAAGGTGGCCAGTTTCCAAAGAACGAGAATTAGATTCCAGGCTACGTCTATGTGATTCCCAGCCCTGCTCTTTCCACTACTCCATAAAGGAAAGCTTGCCCTGGGAGGAAAGATCGCAGGAAGACGACAATGAGTCACTAGAGGAAAGAACTGTGGCAGACACTCCCAGTGCCGGGGGCCCCACGACACACGTCAGCTGGCTGACTGACACAGAGGTACAGCAGGCCGGACCCCTTGCCTGCGGGCAGCGTCAACTCTGTGGGTGCCGGTGCTTCAGAGCATCCCAGGGGACCGGACTTGGGCTAGCGGGGACCCCATTGTCACATAGCGCCTCCCTGCCCTGCCCACTCTCCCGGGCGCGCTGCCCCGCTGGCGGCAGGATCCCCATCTCCGGCCCGCTTCCAGACAAGCTCTGGGGTGCCTAGCGCCACTGGCCTCGTAGATTCCGCGATGCAAGCTGTCCAAAGGGTGTGGGTGTGCAATGAAGAATGAAAAGGACGGGAGACGGTGAAGGGGAAGAACGAGAAAGGAGAATCTGGGACCCCGCGAGGTCCTGCCCTGCAGAGGTGCGACCTCAAAATGCCCCCCTGCCAGCAGGGTGACAGAATGCGCCACCACCGAGGTCTCGCTCTCGCGGCGTGGGGTGACAGATGGTGACAGCGCAACTTTATTTTCAGGCCGAGTTTCTGTTTAGCATTCAGAGAAAGTTCCAACCCCAGGGTCAAAAAAAGAGGAAGATAAAGGGAAGAAACACAAGTAAGTAGCACTATTCCCCGTGAATATAAATACGACAAACAGTCCGTCCTTCCCTTTCTTCTCTCACACGTGGGCCAACAGAATTTGCTACTGAGCCGAACTCTACGGTCTGAATGTGGAATGAAGGATAGGTGAGCCTGCCTCCCCAACCCCCTTCCGGGAAGGACTTCCTGCCTCAGCCTTCAGCCGTTAGCCTGCTGCAGAGGGCCGCCTCCCCCGGAGTCACACTCTTGTCCTTGTGGTCCACCTCCGGTGACTGAGCCATGCCAGAGGATAAAGGTCTGGCCATCTCAGCCCCGCCTGGGACAGCCCTTGTGTTCCCCACCCACTGGGTTCACGCCTACATGGAATCCCCTCTCCTCCAGTGTGGGCTGCAGCTATCAACTTGCCCCTAACAAAGAGAATATGGCAGCAAGAGAATATGGCAAGAATAAGGCTGCCACTTTTGTGACAAACTTATAAAAGACCGTGACTCCCCTCTCGCTAGCTTGCTCGCCCGTTCTCTCTCTCCATCTCTTGCTCGAACGCTCTTTCCCTTCGGTCTGCTCGCTCCCATTGTGAGATGCTCTGTGGAGAGACACACGTGGCAAGGAACAGAGTGGGGCCCCTACCGATAGCTTGTGATGAACTCAGGCTGTTACCTCACAGCCCACGAGGAGCTGAGTCCTGCCAACAACCTCATGAGTGGACTTAGCAGCAGACTGTGTCCAGTCAAGCCTGCAGATGAGACCACAGCCCCACCTGATACCTTGTTTGCAGCCGTGACAGAGTCCCCAAGGCAGTGGACCCAGCTAAGCCATGCCCAGATTCCTGGCCCACAGAGGCTGTGAGATAGTTCTTGGGGTTAATGGTACTAGGAAATAAATAATTAATATAACCCTGAGGAGGTATTCAGGCTCCAGAGCTTCCCAAACATTGGGCTGAGGCTGTTGTTGGACCTTCATTATAGTCAGACCTCTCATTCTGACCGTCTTCTCTAACCCCTCCCCTCCCTTCCATGGCTATTGATGCCAAGAGTGCTCCTTAAAAAGCAGCCTGTAAGCCAAACTCCATCTCTGACTCTGTTTCCTGGAGACCCCAGCATGTGACAGGGCTCCTCCAATAAACATCTTATGAAATAACTGCAGCCTCCAAATGCAATTCTGATTTAGTAATATTTAGGAATATCCCTAAAGACAATATAATTCAATTCAACACGCATTTATCAAGTACAAAAGTGAACAAGGCCGACAGATGTGGTCACTGCCTTAGGGGCGAATCACCTGCCGGGGAAGACTGTCGTTAAACAAGTAACTAATGGACTAGAAGCACAAACTGGCAGATTCTTGAGGGAGGGGGATCAAGAGTTAGCGTCTCCTCTTTCCTAACTCTCCTTTCACTTCCGCTTCCTACAACAAGGGAGCTGGAGCGGGCACCAATCTATCTACTTCGCCCCAGAGGTTCTTCTCATCTGTGCACGCCTAGGAAGCTCACATTCTCCCAGGACGAGGCTGGGATGTCTACCACTGACTGACCCAGAGAGAACCAGCGTGACCTTTGCTGTGCATCTGCGGGAACCCTCCAGAATGCTAAGACTACCCTAGGGGTGAGCAACCTCCAAAGCAAACAGGATCCAATGGATCTTCTGGGCCCCGGGGGCCCGTCAGCCAAAGTTGAACATGTCCCTTCTCCCAAAGGGACACAGGAGAGAAAAGAATGTTGGATAATGTTTCAACTGCAACACCAAAACCTGATCCGCTACCACGATCCTAATCAAAATTGTTACTGTTTGAGGAACTGGGTTTTATTCACTATCTTCTTCATAGCATTTAACATCACATGAATTATAATACACATTTTTTTCCATTTTTTATCATATGTATCCCCTTCGAGTGAAAGTTTCTGCAGGGCAAGGATTTTGTTCATCCATTGCAATGCTTCCAGTGGCTAGAACAATCCTAGCTCACAGTACAAGTTCAGCGGGCATTAGTTGAATGAGTAAGTGAGTGAACAAATGACTGAATGAGTGAACGAATGAGTGAATTAACTTAGTGCCAATTCTCACATCCTCAGATATTGCTCACTTTAACAGTATAGAAGCTCTCGAGGTGTGGGGAAGGTAGTACTTTTATGACCTCCATTTTACAGATGAGGAAACTGATAAACAGAAAAGTAAAGAAGCTTCCCCAAAGTCACATAGCCAGCAATCCACGAATTTTAGCTCAAACCTCTCTGACTCCAAAGCCTTAGCCCTTTCTCCTTTTTTCTACCCTACGGAAATTGCTATTTACAGACACACAGAGTATAATTTATTTATTTCAACAGATACTTTTTGAGTATCCGTAATGTGTCAGAACTGTAGGCTCTTCAAGAAAAGGAGTCTGCCTTTACTCACCGCTGATCCGCTGGAATCATGCCTGGCATAAAGTCAGTGCTCAGTAAATATTTGTTGGATGAAGAAAAAACCCAACTGTGCTAGGTGCTTGGACTTATAAAACAGCCACAGTCATTTTCCCCATGATGCTTGGAATATAGTGGGGCCACAGTCCCATGGAAAGACTTCGGAAAGGATGATGATAAGAAACATCTTTGAGCATAAGCTTTGTACAAGGTGCTCTTCTAAGCACTTTTCATGGATTAATTTATTTAATCCTTTCACAACTCTTTGCGGTTGGGGCTACTATTATCCTTATAGCATAGCCCAGAGAGGTTAAGCAACTTGCTGAAGATCACAAAGTGATGGGCAGAGCCAAGATTTGAATTCAATCAGTATGACTCCAGAGCTTGTGCTCCCACCACTGGACACTATACTGCCTCTGTATGATAAATAAAGACAAGACCACACATGAGTACCTGCATGCTGAAAATCCCTACTGGCATGGAAAGCTTTAACTGGGAGAGGAGCAGAATGAAACTTGTCTGAGTCAGCTGGGGCCACCATAACAAAATACCGACTGGGGTTTTACACCACAGAGATGTACTTCCTCACAGTGCTAGAAACTGGAAGTCCGGGGCGCCTGGGTGGCGCAGTCGGTTGAGCCTCCGACTTCAGCCAGGTCACGATCTCGCGGTCCATGAGTTCGAGCCCCGCGTCAGGCTCTGGGCTGATGGCTCAGAGCCTGGAGCCTGTTTCCGATTCTGTGTCTCCCTCTCTCTCTGCCCCTCCCCCGTTCATGCTCTGTCTCTCTGTCCCAAAAAAAATTTTTAAAAAACGTTGAAAAAAAAAAAGAAACTGGAAGTCCAAGATCAAGGTCTCAGTGTGTTTGATTTCTCCTGAGGCCTCTATTCCTTGGCTTACCGATGGCTGCCTTCCAACTAAGTCTTCTCACAGTCTTTTCTCGTGGCCCTTGCACATGGCATGCACATCCATGGTGCGCCCTTCCTCTTCTTATAAGGACTCCAATCAGATTGAACTAGGGCCCCACCACATGACCTCATTAATCTGAGTTACCTCTCCAAACACAGTCACATTGGGAGTTAGGGCTTCAATATAGGACTTTGGCAGGTTGGTGGGCAGAGGATGGATAATTTGGTGCATGCCGACCCTGTTTGAAATACAATGCCATCGAAGAAGACACTCTAAATACATGCTTCATCTGTCCCCAGGGAGAGCTGCCATAAACCCTTGTGAGCCACAGGTCAGGAGCAAGGCCATGTCTCTGTCCTTATTTGACCTGTCTTCTCCCCTTCTGCTGAGACTTTCCTACCTGAGGGGCTGGCTACCCGGACCATGTGCCTTCGTGACCCCATCTACAGCCTCACAAATAGAGGTCGTGTCTGCCCAGAGCCATGAGTTTGTAAAGAAGAATTACTAATATTCTGTCGGGCCAGGCAAGGGGTGTCTTAGCTCCCAGGAGCACAGGTAGTCACTCAGGGCAGAAGTCCCTGAGACCCCACCTCCTCCCTTCAGCAGGAGCTTCCCATGTGCCAAAAGGGAAGGACACACATTCATAAGTAGAGATTTGGTCTCGTGTTGATGCTAAACTGATTCTTAAGGGGCTTGAGAGACAATTGTCAGGAGGGAGAGCTTCTAAGGCTGATTTGCAGAGAAGGGGGGGGGGTTGTGAACTACTTTGCCCTCTCCAGGTTCAGGTATGGAGGGGAGCAATTCCAGGAAATGGGCATTGAGAGGTTGTCCACTCTGGTCCTCCTGCCCTCCAGTGGGATGGCTCCTAAATAATTCCAAAGTGATACAAGCTGCTAGGGTTTGAAAAACGTCCAGAAAAGGAGAGGGAAGAACACACTAACTGGATTTGGGTTTCACGATCAACGCCTCAACTGGCGACCACATCAGTCCCACCCACCTCCCACATCAGCACACCCACCTCCTAAGCTGTCTTCAGGAAGACAGCAGCCACACCACAAGGGCAACCAGGCAATTGCCTGTGACCTGGAGGACGGGGGAGACCAGGCGGGGAGATGCGAACAACCTCGCTGTGCTTCATGAAATTCAACTTAAACAGAAGGATGCTCACTCTCACTCCCCATCCCCCTGTGAAACAACTTTGACTAATTCTGACTGTAGGAGAACAAAGGGAGAATGCGGATGAAAACTAACACCCCCGAAGAGCCAGCCAGGAGCCAGCCCTGCATATGGAGCACCGCGCTGTGTGCCCTGCATGTGATATCACAGCAGTGGTGCTTCACTCCGTGTGCTAGGGCAACCATGCTTCTCATGGTGTCTCTGCCTCCATAATCTCCAAAATCAAACGCAGCCTAAAAATGAGGCGTTGAAAGGAGAGAGATCTTTAGTGCGTGTGGAGAATGGATGCCAAAGCACAGTCTCTTCTTTAACTGCATTAAAGAGAAGCACGTAATTACAATGATGCATAACTGAAGGTTAATTTGGGGGAAGCACCTTCAATGGGCTGTGTCAGTTTCAGAGGGTGTATGACAATGGAAATTTGAGGAGAAATGGGGCTCTGGCTAAAACTATTCCTTCACATAACAGTAGTGGTTAAGGGGCACCTGGGTGGCTCAGTCGAGCGTCCGACTTCGGCTCAGGTCATGATCTCGTGCTTCGTGAGTGAGCCCCATGTCGGGCTCGGTGCTGACAGCTCAGAGCCTGGAGCCTGCTTTGGATTCTGAGTCTCCCTCTCTCTCTGCCCCTCTGCCTCCCAGCTCTGTCTCTCAAAAACAAATAAACATTTTTTTAAAAAAAATTTTTTTCAAGGAAAAGAAAAAAACAGTCCTGGTTAAAAAAAAAAAAAAGAAATAAGGCTGTTCCCTCTTCCCAAGTATGGCTTGTGGGTTGCTTTGTCATTGGCCAACTGTGTGAAAGCTCAAGTTCCATGTCCGTCCAATGAAATGAGCGTCATCCTCCTTATTTTTTTTTCCTGATGGGTAGAATTCACACACCGTCAGCCTATTTCTGAAGGTAACTCAGACATTCTCCAACTCATCTGACTCCCGATCCAGGTATTTAGTCTCAGTTCCACGTGGTCATTCAGAAAAGTAGGGCATAGTGTTTGTCAGTCTTTCCCCACCTCACAGAGAATGAACCCACATGGCCAGCCAGAAGATGGCACCCACTGGGAGGTGCCTCTTCACATTCCCCTGCACTCCTTCCCATTGTACCTCCACCGTGTGTGGAAAACTTTATTTCAACACATGCACACATGGACACCTACAACTCACACAGTACACACACAATAATAGTCAGAGACATGGAAAATGGAGCTAGAAAGATAGTTCACTGGGAGGCTCCCAGCCCTGGCCAACACCATGTCCTGGGGTTTTCTGATCTCTCTCCTCAAAAATCACAGCCCTAGCAAGTGGAACCACAGTTACACACACACATACATACACACACAAATACACACCCCCTCCCTGGGCTTTCAACATCAGTCCACCTTCCAAAGTCCCCTCCTGAAGTCAGAACTGGCTCCCTCGATGGCCCAGCTCAACTAGGCTCCACATATAGAACACACGTGGATGAAGATCTAGGAAGTAAGTGCCACTCACTCCCACCTCATCAACCACTTAGATCCAACCCTTGGAGCCACTTAGGTTCTTAGTGGGGAAGAGACAGCAATGTGCCACAGGGGCTCAGAACAGAACTTAGGGTCAGACAGAGTTGGATTTACACCTCAGTTCTCCCACTCTCAGAGAGCTCCATGACACCATCACCTCCAAGAGCAACATTCACAGAGACAACAATGTGAATGATGCTCCCAGAGTGGTCACATGCCATTGCCCTCGCCACTAGCCGAGAACTAGGAGTATTACTTGAGCAAGTGCTTAACTGTCCTGATCCTCAGTTTCCTTTATTTATAAAGTGACTATTTTGATGTCTATGTCTCCAACTTGTTCTAAGGATTCCATTAGGTGATATATGTAATACGCTTAGCACAGCGCCCGAGACATTGAAAACATTTATTTTCTTTAAAGTCCCCTGAGGATCGTGCCCACACAAGGACTCAGAAGTACTTGTTTTCAGGGCTTCATGCAAGGAAGTCTATGGTGACCCAAAGGTCTCCCATCCCTACTCATGAGCCTTTCTTGATTTGCCAACCAATCCCAAATCCAAGTATTTTCACCGCCTAAGTTCTTCACGGAAAGGAGTAAGGTTGAAGAGAACAAAGCCACTATGGGACAGCTGAAGCTTTGGTTAGAATGATAAGGAGCAAAGAGCCCATTCTTCCACACCATGACACTCCTGACCTGTCCCCTCAATCCCTAGGGTCACGCCACCTCATACTTAGAATAGGGGTCCCCATCAGACTCTCACCCCTAATCTCCAGACAAAGGATTTGGATATAGAACTAACAAAAAGTTAGAGGGGCACCTGGGTGGCTCAGTATAAGCATCCAACTTTTGCTTTCAGCTCAGGTCATGATCTCATGGTTTGTGAGTTTGAGTCCTGAGTCAGGCTCTGCAGTGAGAGTGCAGAGTCTGCTTAGGATATTCCCTTTCCTTCCTTCCTTCCTTCCTTCCTTCCTTCCTTCCTTCCTTCCTTCCTTCCTCCCTCCCTTCCTTCCTTCCTTCCTTCTCTCTCTCTCCCTCCCTCCCTCCCTCCCTCCCCTGCTCACCTGTCCCCTGTCTTAAAGGGGGAGCTCCCCTGCTTAAAGCTTAAAGCTTTAAGCTGTCTTAAAGGGAGCTCCCCTGCTCCCCTGTCTTAAAATAAATAAATTTTTTAAAAAGAATTAACAAATAGTTAGATACAAAGGAAAATATTGTTATGCTTTTACCATGTCATACACATGATACAGTTTGTTATGCCCTTTGTACATTGGCCCTTCTCATCTAGGATTCTAGAAGAGAGTTATGCTCTGATGCTGAAGGCAGACACTTTCAAACATGCATGCATCCCCATCAGTGACTTGACTTCTCTCCTGCACATGTTACTATCAACGGATCCTTACAAGAATGGAGAAAATCATCACTCAAATCATTTTCTGTGTTCCTTGGTAGGATGAAGAACCCAGGAGGTAGATAAGGCAGACATCAGTGTTTCCAATTTACGGATGAGTAAGATGAGTTTAGAGAGCTGGAAAACGCACGGTGACAAGATAGGTGAGCGGCAAAGACAGAACTCAGTCTACAAACTCCAAAACAAAAGCTCCCTTGTCACAAGTGGACCTAAGAAGTGTCTAAATCCAGCACTTGTAATCCTCACCACACAAGTAGGATCTCAGAGACTTTCAAGGAGGAAGGAACTTCAAGTTCATCTACTACAATTTTCTCATTTTACAGATGAGAAAACTCATTTTAACAGGTACCGTTATCACGTCCACCTCTCTCTAACGAGGTTGTTTCCACATTCACAGTCCATATCAACATAACTGCTCGTTGGACACAGTGGATTCTGCTGAGCACAAAGGACACAGTGGTAACAGATGAATTCACGAGTCCTGCATTTTTAGTGACTTACCTCTGTCCAGTGCCCCGACTGGCCACAAACTAGCAGCGTGACCTGAGGAAAGTTCTTCAAGTTTCTTCATCTGTATAATGAGATTGGATTAGAGAATTTAACTCCCGTTAAGGTCTCTCCCAACTCTAAAATGCCTTATCTGTTAAAGTGCTTTCAGGGGTCATCTACTCCAGCCACCACGCTCCTTAGAGGTAGTATCTGTATAAACTCTTCTTCCTAAGACCAGTTTTAGTCCCAATTCATCCTTCTGAGGGTCTGCCCTTCCGCAGTTGGCTTTGGTGAAGGCACTCATTTAAATTCCAATGAAATTCCCAGCAAAGTTGACCGCCAACAGACAGACCAGCCTTTTAGACATTAGAGAAACAAGAGTTTCCACTTCTCCAGAACCAGCCCTGAAGGCTCCAAGCATTGTGCCAAAGGGAGTAATGTCTACCCTCACATCAGCACAGCCCTCTTCCTTAGACACCTGAGATTTACTGCTCCAACCTGAGGCGGTCCCCTGCTTCTGAGCCTCTCCATCCCCTGGAAAAGAAGTGCGGGTATGAGCCATTCCCAGTATCTTAGTCTTACAGGGCCAAAGTCTTTCTGATGGTTACAATTCCTCTACAAAAGAAAGAATACCGAATGTCCAAAGGGGGCACCCAAGACAAGACGAGGAAGTCACGGTTTGGGGTCAAATACATACAAGATGATCTAGGGAGATAACAGCAGAAAGTAGCAGATGGGACAAGACAAAATATAATATATTAGAAATGCAGAGCTACACTGACAGCTGCGTTTTTTCTTATTTTATTTGAGGAAGTATAAAAAATACAAAAAAGTTAAAAAAAAAAAAAAGAAAAACCTACGTTAACACCTACAGCTTCTTCACTACATTAAAAAAAGAGCATTTTGTTATATGTGAGTCCCTAAATGGTAAAGAGAAATAAAACATAGTAAAAGATGAAATACTATTTATAGGTTACCCTCTGGACCTTCCCTTGCCCCAAGACCCCCCTGTACATTCAGACAGATACACACACACACACACACACACACACACACACACATACACACACACCTATGCACATACACATAAGCATGCTTAGTCACAAGGCCATCCTCATGAAGGGTCTAATCTTTCAATCTATTTCACAACTCAGTTTTTGTACACACGTTACATTTAGACCGAGTTACTCAAGGGAGCTTGAAATGCAAAGACGATCGGTAATAACTAATCACAATCTCCTGAGTTTTTAATTACTTGTGTTGCCTCATAGGGATTTTTGCACTTAGGATGCCTTTTGCTTATTCGAAAGTGTAGTGGTTTCCATTATACCACTATATTTGCATTTTCAACTATATATATATTTTACACACATATGATATAATATGCATCTTTATTCCATTAATGATAAGACACTTTTAATCAGAGGTCCACTCACAAACGCCTGCACCATTTCTCTTAGCAGCTCTTTGGATCCCTGCGTCTACACTCAAGTCCAAATGGGCACATCTCCAGAGTGCCTACTAAAAAACACTTAGTGCTGGTCTAGCAGAAAAAAGTTATAGCATGAAAGGTTTACAGGGCATCTGGTTTTAATCAGAGAACTCATGTACATAGTCCTGTTTGTCTTCTGACATTTCCTTAAAATAAGAAAAAGTAGTCAGTCCCATTTTATTGAAGGGACCACTAAAACATTAGAGGTTCAATGTGATTATTTTCATAAGTAGAGGAGGGTCAGAGAGGCACCAGGTCCAAAAGTTTAAGGAGTCTAGTCTGCTCCTGAACTGCATCGCCAGCCAGGCTTGCTACAAAGGCAAACAATCACACAGATTAGTGGAACACTGTCCCTTAAAGGCTCTCCAGGAACGACCTCGGGATCTCTGAGAACTGGCTCCACCTCAGGCTTTACAGCTGAGTCACAAAGGACAGAGAAAGTACCCAGTGCTGGGAGGCATGGTGGGAAGTCAACTTGCAGACGTGGGGCACTTGACTTCACAGGTCATAGGAGGGCAGACCCAGAAAGCTGGGGAATGAGAAGCTGGTTTTAGGCAAAAATGTGAGAGGCAGGACTTTGAATTTCAAAGAAGGCTCCCTAAAGCATCAGAGAGCCAC
The DNA here is from genome assembly GCF_014898765.1 of Herpailurus yagouaroundi. Lineage (NCBI taxonomy): Eukaryota > Metazoa > Chordata > Mammalia > Carnivora > Felidae > Herpailurus > Herpailurus yagouaroundi. The sequence continues at coordinate 6,034,319 of NW_024412470.1, forward strand.
CCTACTGTCGCATCAGTGACCTGTGGGAACAGGGAGGGCAGGGGGTGCTCCAAAGGCCTAACTCACACCCAACCAATGCGATGCCACCATTATCAGAGCTTCCAGAAAAGAGTTCTGTTTGAGAACCTTTAAATTAAATCATGTGCCAAACCCATCAATAGTGGGTGCCTGCAGCACGGTGTTGAAATAGTGAGAGCCACTCTCAGGCTCTGCAAGAAAGAATTACTGTGATCAAGGGGCACCTGGGTGGCTCAATCGGTTGAGCTGAGGGTAGGACTTGGGCTCAGGTCATGATCGTGTGGATCGTGAGTTCGAGCCCCACATCAGGCTCACTGCTGTCAGCGCAGAGCCCACTTTAGATCCTCTGTCCCTCTCTCTCTGCCTCTCCCTCGCTTGTGCTCTCCCCAAAATAAGTATTAAAAAAAAAAAAAGGAATTAGTGTGATCAGTTAGCAATGTCTGCCATTGGCACTGAAAGAAAAACCACTTGTGGACAAATCCTGTATTGAAAGTAACCATCAACAGGGCACCTGGGTGGCTCAGTTGGTTGAGTGCCCAACTTTGGCTCAGGTCATGATCCCATGGTTCACGAGTTCAAGCCCTGCGTCAGGCTCTGTGCTGACAGCTTGGAGCCCGGATCCTGCTTTGGATTCTGTGTCTCCCTCTCTCCCTCTGTCTCTTCCCATCTCGTGCTCTGTCTCTTCCCAGCTCGTGCTCTGTCTCTCAAAAACTTTTTTAAATAAATAAAAGCACATTTTTAAAAAATAACCATCAAAATAAAAATGTTACATTCCTGAGATGCCAGAGAGTTTCCTTAGGATACTCCCCTTGAGACTTTCATTTGTATGCTCTCTAAAAGTTTCTTGAAAATTTATATATCCCTTAATGCTTTTTAGTTGACATTTCAGACTTTTCATCGTAAGCATAAAGAGTCACAAATGATGTGATTTATGGTTGTCATAAATATCAATATTTTAAAATACATTCTCACATTCCCCTTGTTAAGTATAGGTGATGGAATTTAAGTAACATAATTTGATAGCCATGATTATCCGTTTTTTTAAATACACAAGCAATTATTTATGTCAAAAAATTTATATCACTTTTCTCCTTAATTTTAGTTTCTCTCCACTTTTCCACAAGACTTTATCCTAATGTAACATTATATTTGCTTAAAAGTCTTTTATTGATCACCCTACCATAACTCTATGCACTAAAATATGTATATTATTCAAATTATTTCTAAATTTTTGGTAGCCATAAGGCTTTAAGTGTACATGAAATCTCTCCAGATTGTTACAATTATTAATAAACAATTGATCGATTTAACATAAATATATAAACATTTTTGTGAAATAACTATTCAACATAAATATAATGTTTTAGAAAAACTTATTTCTTAATGAGAATGGGAGGACTGGGTTTTTTTTTTTTTTTTTTTTTCAGTGAGTTCTATGACAGTTTAGGATCTGTGAGGAAACTCATGAAAGACTGACAGGAGCATTAGAGATTTTGGATGTTCTTTCAGTGAAAAGCTGGGTGTTGTCTAGAAGGACCACACACCCTCACCCCCAGGAAAGTGATCTGATTCTGTAGGGGTGTATGCCTTTGGTTGTCTTTGACAGTTTATTTTACAATTCTGCAAATTGAAAGTAATAAAGATGATTCTTGTCCATAGAAATGTAAACTGATTTTGTCCAATAGAGACACATATGTCTGCTCTTTGGAAAACATAATTCCAAACATTAGCTTTCATTGCCCTAGAAGATAATTACCAGTTTGGTATCTATTAACAAATCCATTTCAGCATTTATGACTGTGTGTGTGTGTGTGTGCGTGTGTGTGTGTGTGTGTACATAGGATTTTTCCTTTTTGAAAATGATGCTGTAATAATCAGTTATATTTCTACTTTATGTTTTTATAGACAAAAGCGCTAGGAAACTGTTCACACATGTATGATGATGGGAAAGGAAGGAGTTCTGCTACAGCACTGTCCCTCTATTCTTTGCTGTTCTAAGTTATATGTCAAAACTCATACATTGATCTATAATCAAAATTTATTTTAATGAAACTTAGAGCTGAAAACTCTTCTTTTAGTTTTGGAAACAAAGAACTGGAAGACACCTAACCTGTACACGTTTTCACAACCCAGCCATTAGAGTCATTTGCTTTTTCAGAACCAGTGTTTTGAAATCTTTGGAGCCCTAATGGTCTTTATACCTGGGGACAATGCACCACGGGAAGACTCAGAACAGGTAAGCGGTATTCATTTCTTTTGTAAAGTGGGAGCCGAGTTATTGTAAATAGGGAGGGAAGCCAGAAGCAGTATGGGCTGATTTTAAGAGAGAAAAGTTTTAGGAGAGAATATGTTTATGGGTTGAGGATGTGAAATTGGTACCCTTAAAAGTCATCTGAGAAGGCTTTGTGAACCTCCATGAACACAGGTCCAAAGTGAAGACTACTCACTCCATTAAGGCAAAGCCATCCCACGCAGAAGCATCAAAATCAAGAGAACCAGCTGGAGAGTCCTTAAGGCTTTAGCTGTGCTTCCCAAATCCCAGGCTTTGACTCCGTTATGATCCACTTCTGCCATCCATCTTGCTGGACACCAGGTTTCTCCCGGCAACTGCTGTACAAGCCTTGACTGCTTTGCCTCTGGGATGTGAACCGACTCCATCTTTGATTCACTCATTCCTTCAACTCACTCTGATCCTTGTTGTTTGTATTTCTACACAAATTATGCCAGGGAGTGTGTACAAAATGCTTTTTAAGCTTTGCCCTCCACCAAAGCTCATAGGAGTAAAAATTTGTGGGAATAGAGTAGAGCCCAGAACACTCCACAGAGAGCTCAAAGTTCTTACGTCTCATGCTTTAGTTTAAAATTTCACCTGAACCTTGTGTTCTATTTTACAACTCAACAGCATTCGTCTTAGTTTTCCAAGATAGTTGACATCATTTGCCACTGAATAAAATTGATGCTGGAAGAAGATATGTCAGGACCATCTTGTGACTGCCTTGCATTTCAGCAGAAAGTTGTGTTTAAGAAGTCTATCATCAAGCTGTTTAGAAACCATGACATAACACTTAATCTGGTCAGCCTCAGCAGAAAAGCCCTGAGGGGACAAGGCACAAGTTAGGTAAGTTTTGAAGCCGGGAAGAAGATGGGTAAGAAAGTTGGGAGCACAATCCTCCCATTCGATGGACATTGTAATAGAGTCCTACACAGTTGTGGGAGAAAACATCCTGGAGTGATGGGTGCTCAGGGAAAGAAGGCACTAGAAAGGCACAGAAAGAGGGAAAACAGGGATGCAATTGAGACATACGAAGGATTACATTAGATTATTCAGAACTTTGCCAGTCGACCACAGGTTGGAATAAATAGCACGCAATCCAGGGAGGGGGCAGAGTTAAGGCTTTTATTCAGACTTCTAAGCATCGAGACCCAAAAGCTAGCCTCCTTTGAAATGACAGCTTCACTTAGAGAGCACCTGAGTCAGCAGCGCTCAGGCAAGAATATCCCCTTAGAAGGTGGTAAGAGGAACAAGGAATCTTCCTCGCCAAAAAGGACAATGTCAACCTCGCCTTTTTATCCCAGGCACAGCTAAAACCATATGTTCACTGTATTCATGGTTTCAGAGGGAGAAATAAAAAACGGCCTGTTATTTTCATACCTCATTTGCATAACGGGCAAGAGATAACACATAGCCCAGAGGACAATGGCCATCCTCTTCAGGCCTTAAAGATGACATCATCTGCTATATCTTTGAAGCCCCAGCAAGGTTGGGGGTGGGGGGGGGAAGGGGGCAGACACTTTCCCTTGGGTTCATGTTCAGCAGGCAGCACGACCTTAGCTTGCTTTGTTGAAAATAACTTTGTTGTCTCCCATCGGCCTCTCAATCATGAGGTATCTAAATAAGAATTTACTATAATGAGATGGGCTGATCACCTTTCAAAAGTTCACCAGTGATTGATTCAAGGGCTGTGTCGGGACAATCGGCGGAGCTACATAGACACAGAAAGCTCTGCTGCTGCCCGCAAGGAGTCCACTTTCTAACGCACACCAGATAGTCAACAGCCAAGTTCATTAAATACGTATTTAGTGCAGGGGCACCTGGGAGGCTCAGCCCATTTGGCGACCGACTTGGCTCAGGAGTTCGAGCCCCGCGTGGAGCTCTGTGCTGACAGCTCAGAGCCTGGAGCCTGCTTCGGATTCTGTCTCTCCCTCTCTCTCTGCCCCTCCCCTGCTCGTGCTCCGCCTCTCTCTCTCTCAAAAATAAACAGTGAATATATAGTGCATAGACTAACAATCCATCAATACTTATTCATGCTAGAGAGTATGGAAGAACCAAAGAAAGGATTTGGACTCTGCCTTGAAAATATTCACAAACTGGCTGTGTAAATGGGACTGTTACGACTTCATGAAATTAACATTTGTTAAGAAGGGCCCAGGGTACCAGATGGTGAGCAGTGTTTCAACCACAGACTGCAAGAGGAATTAAATAGAGAAATTTATTACTCACAAGTCCTGGAGAAAGTACACAGCATGCCTTGAGGCGCCACCCAGGGAAGTCAAGATAGGGTGCAGGCAGAAAGAGGGGCAGGACCCAGACCACATACCTTTAATAGGCTCCATGGGTAGAGTGTTTTGGGGTTCCCAGGCTAAGGCCTCATCGATCAATTCAAACCCAAAAAGAGCAGGGTTTTGGTAAGTTGCATGAGGGTCTTACCTATGGGGCATACAAGGGGAAGGCCCTGGGAGGCAGGAGAGATTGTTGATTGCAAGGGCTGTTGGGGAAACTTACATTTGCTTGTGATGCTGTGGTGGCTGTATAGAGCTTGCTTCGTATGAGGGGGCTGGTGTCAGTTTCAGGTCTCTGTAGTCCAGATTAAGGTCAGGCGGCGTTTGGCTTGACAAGGTAATCAAAAAGAGGTTGAATTCGTTCCTGAGTAAGGAAAGGACATAGAGAAGCAAAGTTTTGGAAAGATTGTCTCAAAATACATGCTTTGATTGACTTAGATATGAGTTTTATACGTCTCGAAAACCTAATCTGAGGAAAGCATTGGAGTGGGGAGACCCTGAACTCAATTTGCAATTTTGCCACACTGCGGCATGTACAGTGGTTAGCATTCATTCGGTATTGCATTCAGCAATCATGGAGCACCTACCATGTTCTAGGCACCGTGGGTGGCACTATAAGTACAACTATAATTAATGAAAGACCGTTCTTTTCCTTGAGTCTACAAGCTTCTCCTCTTGGCTCTGCTCGATTGGATTAGTGGCCACAGTTCTTTATTTCTTGGAGGAAAAGGATGTATCCACATCTTTGCCTCGATCTCAGAGGAGCAGGGTTTATTTCCCAGCCCCACTGACTTTGGCCCTGGCCATGTGACCTCCTGGGCCAATGGCGTATTAGTAAGCATGACACAGGCAGCAGCTTGAATTGTGATTGTGTGGTTGGATAAGCCCTCTTGAGTTTCTACCATCGCCAGCAGAAGAGCTTCCCCCAGAGAGCTCCTGCCCCATCAGCCTGAGCCCCAGAATGATATAAAGCATGTATAAATCAGAGCTGCCCAGGCAGTCCACAAACCGGAAGCCTGGAGGAGAGCCACATCAGCTGATCAGTGCAATGATGCAATATGCAATGAATGCCTATTGTTACATGCCAGTAAGATTTTTGTTTGTTACACAGGAATAGCTGACTGATACACTTGCCTGCAAAGCCCTCCCTAATCAAGCCCCAGGCTACATTTCTAACCTACCTCCCATTTCTCCTCTATACCTGTCTTAGAGTCTAAGCAATGTACACTACTCCCTATGCCCTCCACCAACCCTGATTTCCCAACTTCATGCCCTTATTTGCTTCAAATCTCACTACCAATAACACTCTCTCTTTCTCTGTCCATCAATACCCTGCCCATCCTTTCAACTACCATCTCGGGTGCCATCTTCCTCTTTAAAGCTTTTCCTAATCCCAACGGTATTCACCTGGACCACCTAGATTTGCTCCTCACTATCTCGGCACCCCCAGCCTTACTTGCTTGCCTTACTTTCAAGCCAGAGTGACCCTAGTGACAGTTCATGTTGTTTCTACCATCATAAAGCCCAAGCCACCAGTGCTGCCACCACAGGCTAAGAGGCACCCACGGGTATGAACTGACCACGGAAGGCTGGATGACAACCCAAAATTGTGAGGGAGTTGGTGTCCATGGAGATTTTGACTAATGACAGAGAGATGAGAGGCAAAAGCCAGCAAATAAATTGTTCCCTCTTCTTTCTCTATGACAAGCAGAGAACTGTTCCTTGCATTCTCTCTGGAGATGGTCCACATGACCGAACAACCACCTGGCTTCCTACAAAACTGTAATCAGCGTGGCCATGCATCATCTTGCATTTGTTCTCCCTTCTCGACTCGCTTCTTTTGCCTCCTTGTTGTCTTCTTCGGATTGTACCCCCAGTAAAGTGTTACTATGTAAGATTTTGTTTGGGGCTCTTTTTTCATGGGAATTCAGATGAAATAACAAATGGCCTTCTTCCCATGACCCCCAAATGGGACTTTTAACATCTCTTATTCATGGTACTTGTTTCATTCTGCTTTGTGTTAAAGCTATTTTTGCTGAACCCATCCACACCAACTGCTATGTACTTTATATGAAGTAGGCACTCAAGAAATACTTTAATTAAGTGGAACTGAATTTTTCTCACTGGATTCAACTCAATAAATAAAACATTCCAATGATCAAAATACAGTTGTCCCATTGTACCTCCAAAACTCTACTCCAAGTACTACTTTTCCTGTAAATATTGACACAAAACAGCTTTGTGCTCCACTGTCCTCACTACAAATAGAAATATGAATATTTGCATCAAATCCATGAGAATGCAGAAAGGTAGAGAAAATAGGTGACTAATAATAATTAGATAATATTTCTTTTTTTAATTTTTTTAATGTTTATTTTTTTTTTTTTAGAGAGAGAGAGAGAGAGAGTGAGCGCGCGTGGAGGAGGGGCAGAGAGAGATAGAAGGAGACATGGAATCCCAAGCAGATTGTAGGCTCCTAGCTGGGGAGCCTGACGCGGGGCTCAAACTCACGAAGAGCAAGACCATGACCTGAGCAGAAGTCGGATGCTTAACTGACTGAGCCATCCAAGTGTCCCATATAATTAGATAATATTTCTAAATCCTTAATAGTAGAGTTACCACTCCCCTGCCGCCATCATGACAACTTACTCCTGCCACCTATCTGGAAAGAAGACTTCTAGGCCTTTTCAAATTTTTTTCTTTTTTTTTTTTAACGTTTATTTATTTTTTTGGGACAGAGAGAGACAGAGCATGAACGGGGGGAGGGGCAGAGAGAGAGGGAGACACAGAATCAGAAACAGGGTCCAGGCTCTGAGCCATCAGCCCAGAGCCCGACGCGGGGCTCGAACTCACGGACCGTGAGATCGTGACCTGGCTGAAGTCGGACGCTTAACCGACTGCGCCACCCAGGCGCCCCTAGGCCTTTTCAAATTCATCATGTTCCCATAAGTCACAGTGGCATTAACTAAATCTGCTTAGACTCATAATCTATTACTACAATGATAACACAGGAGAAAATAATATAAAACACAATGCATTATTGATGTACTCTGTAATGAATGCCCATTCAGTAATTGCATTCTTTCCTATTAAAAATATGGGAAGGTATATGTTGTACGAATTAAAATGTTTGTTAAAAACTATAAAAATAAATGTGAGGATTTTCTGATTCAAATGCATTGTGGGGATGCATGTAATGCAGTGTTGGGAACATCCCCCAAGGATACTTACAAGCATCATTACCCTAATATAAGTAGCGATTCACTAGCTATTTTTATCTACTTTCCATAACCCCCTTCCCATGCCTCCATCAAACCCGGCTTGTGGCCCACCCTCAGCAGAGGATCCCTTTCTAATAGCCAGAGGCTGAGAACATGACAAAGTGAGTAATGACAAGATCAGGGTCTCAAAGGGTAAACACAGGGAAGGTTTCTGAAGTGATGCCCATCGGGGGTATAGCTCAGTGGTAGAGCATTTGACTGCAAAGTGCTGCCCATGGCCATGCAGGAAGGAGTGTGGATAGAACCATGGCAAGAGGACAGCTGATGGGCAACAGCCCAACTCCCTTGAACTCGCACTTTGGGGCCTCACAGCCCCACCAGAAAAGGAGGTGATCTCCATGCAGAAAGGATTCAGTACTCACCATGGCCACAAATCAATCCTAAACAGTTCACCCCACCGAAACATAAGTGCTCCGAGGATTCAGATCTCCCATCCAGACATTATCCCCACCCAGGTGGCCATCTTGTGGCTTCTTTTGCCCTCTGAGTATGGTTCACTTTCATGTGTTTTCTGGAATAAGTATTCTGCAAGCAGGACAGCATGTGATACAAAGCCCTGGGACTCTGAGAATGGACGGAGGCAGGTATGAGGAGACAGGCTCTGAGAAGGGAAGTTTCGGTTATATGAGAAAATGAAGTACTTTTCTTATTAACAGAGAAACAGGACTTTTGCAAGTTTCCTTTGCAACTTTTCCTTGCAAGTTTTTCAAACGGACACCTTCTACCATTTACCATGAGAACTGTTTTCTCCCTAGGCTCAAAAAAGCAAGAGTAAAAAGTAATTCCCCATCCTCTGTGCTAATGTCTCTCGAAACAAGGCTGTGCAGGAGACACTGACAACCTGGACCCTGTGAATGGAGATGGACAGGACGAGGAGGAGCCTGGAAGATCTGTTCTATCAAGAACAGTTCAAGGGTCTCAAGTACTGTTGTAGATTGAACTGTGTTGCCCACAAAAGATACGATGAAGTCCCAACCTCCCATCCCTCACAATGGAAACTTATTTGGAAATAGGGCCGTTGTACTGGAGTAGGTTGGGTACTTAATCCAACTGGTGTCCAACTATGACTGGTGTCTTTACAGGACAAAGAAAGAGACACAGAGGGAAGATGCCCAAATAAAGACCCAGCGATGCAGCGAGAGCGCCATGTGCAAATGGAAGCAAAGACTAGTGATGCAGCTATAAGCCGGGGAACTCCAAGGCTTTTGTGCCATCCCAGAAGCGAGGACAGAAGCATGAAACAAACCCTCCATCGGATTCCTCAGATGGCACCAACTCTGCCGATGCCTGGATTTCAGACTTCTGGATCCCACAGCTACATAAGAACAGACCTGCGTGGGGGCGCCTGGGTGGCGCAGTCGGTTAAGCGTCCGACTTCAGCCAGGTCACGATCTCGCAGTCCGTGAGTTCGAGCCCCGCGTCAGGCTCTGGGCTGATGGCTCGGAGCCTGGAGCCTGTTTCCGATTCTGTGTCTCCCTCTCTCTCTCTGCCCCTACCCCATTCATGTTCTGTCTCTCTCTGTCCCAAAAATAAATAAAAAACGTTGAAAAAAAATTAAAAAAAAAAAAAAAAAGAACAGACCTGCGTGGTTTTAAGCCACCCAGTTTACAGTGCTTTGTTGCAGCAACTCTAGAAAACCAATAGAGGTGCTGATCATGGGAGTGTTGTCTCCCCACGTGAGAAGGGATGCTACATCCAACAGGGCACACATGGCTTCTGTGTGGGCCAGTAAGGAGAAACAGGACCCCCAGCTGCAAGAAACATAAAGGAAATGTGTAACAGAGCTGTCCTTCTAACTGAGGGTGAACCACCCAGAAGTCCATGAGAAGTTTCACTGTATTTTGACAGTTCTTAGAGAATCTGGATGACTTCTTACAAGGAGGATGGCTGAGAGGGTTCGTGAGTAAGGAGATCTTTTCACCTCTAAGATGTTTTTCTAATACTGTGGGGTCTTCCCAGGTATGGTTTGCCACTGTCCCCCACCCTGATCCCCTGAGGAGAGTCCTGGGGACAGGTGAGCGATCTGAAAACTGGTACCTATGTGGCCTTGAGGTGCTTGTGTATTACGGATATTTGCTAACGTGTGTGCCTTTCTTACTTGGCTCCACCATGCTGGCAGTGGAAAGGGTATGCATGCATTTCCCAAGCATACACCAGTTTATTTTGATGGGAAAATGTCGGAATATGCTGCGAGTGATGGGAGGTGGCAGCTGGTTCGCAGATAGACACTCAAGTTTCAAAAAGAACAAAGAAAAATGTCTGCATCAGGACACAGCAGAGCAAGGGCTCTAATTCCTACAGGACACTGGTTAGTCCACGGTTAGAGCACTTATTATGTCTTCCTCTAACAATTGCCTAGAACCAGCCGAGACAATTCTTGGCACTTTTTTGGCTGTTCTTCCCAACTTTGAAAGAAAATGTTATTTGCATTCCTTCAAAGTCTAAGCAGTGAGGAAGAGTAATGTGTCTCACAATTAATGAGTTACACTGAAACGCTGAGAAGAACTCTTATGTGAGCTCCAAGTCTAATAGACCGGGGAGGTCTTGTAAATGAAATTGCTATTCAGCAGACATATGCCCTTGGCAGAGTCCCTATCTGAGGAAAGTCAGTGGGAAAAAAAGAAAACAAGGAAAACCAATTACTGCAGTTTGTACACCAAGAAGAGCTACAGTCGGTCCACGAGGAGACAATTCCTGGGTATAAATGAAAAAATGACACTTAAGTGGTTGCACCACCGTTTTTACAGATGACTTTTCACAAGAATCAAAGGGTAGAGGATGCGAAGAAGCAAGAGGCAAAGGGGATACGGTGACAGGCAGATAATTCCAGATAATTCTCTGGCTTGGGTTACTCTGCCCCATAACAGCTGTAGTAACACGGACTCTCTCGTTGACGGGAGAGAGACCTTGCTAATGATTAATTAAACCAGGTGACTGTACTCTGTTTCCACCCCACGTGGGTACACCACAACTCAGTTATGACAACAGCCACTTAGACTTATCACCAGGCTGTACAGGTTTAAGGGTTCAGCCTCCACAAGACTACCTACCCCTTCTTCAACTTCCAGCCTCAAGATCTAGGGGTCCTTAGTCCACCCGCATGTCTGACAAACTGGTTACAAAATGGGGGGTTCCCACGATCCTCTTAGGTGTAACAATTCAGAATCAGTCAGAACTTGGGAAAGTGCTAACTTACGATTACAGGCTATTGTGAAGGATCCCCACAGGGCAGGGTCTGGGAGGGAGTGCCGCATTTCCATGTGGAAGCAGGCACACCACCCTCCCAGCACATCCATGTTCACCAATCAGGAAGCTCTCCTGAGCTTCAGCGTGCAGAGTTTCCATTGACATTTCATTACACAGGCATGGCTGATTAAATCATTACATAGGCATGACTGATTAAATCGTTGACCAAATGACTGAACTCAATCCCTAGCTCCTTCCTTTCCTCAAAGGGTGAGTTGACCCAAAGTTCAAACCTCCTAATCACATGTTTGGTTTTCTAGTGACCCCCATCTTGAAGCTACCTAGAGGCTCACCATGATCCACCTTGTTGGAATAACAGAGACATTCCAAGGGTTTTTGAAGCTTTGTACTGGGAACCGGGGACAAATACCAGATATATTCTTTATTATACCACACTCCGTTATTCCTCCATCTGATGTAAACATTTTGAAAACGTAGTCCACTTGACCTCCACATCTTCTCCATTACTAAGATACAAAACAGCTGCCATCTGTAGTAGGGAAAGGGAAAGGGCTAGGCAGAATCACTGAGCCTGGGCTCCGTTATCACCTCTTACTTAGGCTCAACCAAGGACAGATCTAGAAGTGAATCCCTGAAGTTTTTCTATTTATAGATGTATGGTGCTGGCAGAATCCACAGGGAAGCAGTTATTCCTCTTTATTAATAACTGTAAAACTAATAACAGCTGACATTTACTGAATATTTATTATGTGCTAGGCATCATCCTTAGCACCTCATATGTATTTAATCATTCAACCCTCTCAACAATCTTACGAGATGTTAACCCATCTCCTCTTGATGGACATATTTAGATTGCTTCCAATGTTTTTCTTAACCAAATAACATTACAATGAAAAACCAAGGGCAATCTCCAATGTTTGAGGAGCATGAACCAAAACTCCACTCATTTTTTTTTTAATTTATTTGAATTCAAGTTAGTTCACATACAGTGTAGTATTGGTTTCAGGAGTAGAACCCAGTGATTCGTCACTTACGTATAACACCCACTGCTCATCCCAACAAGTGCCCAACCATAAGAGACTCTTAAATACAGAGAAGAAACTGAAAGTTGTTGAAGGGGAGGTGGGTGGGGGGAAGGGTTAAATGGGTGGTGGGCATTAGGAGGGCACTTGTTAGGATGTCCACTCATTTATTATATCTTCATTTTATAAATGAAGAAAACCAAAACACAGAGAAAATGAGGAGAATGGTTAAATTTTCAAAAATATAGGAAGACATAAAATTACAAGTTAACATCTCCCTCTCCCTCCAACCTTCAGGCTGTACATTAGAATTAATGACTATTAAGATTTTCATGTGAATCCTTCCTTATTTTTTAATTTTTTTTTCAACGTTTTTTATTTATTTTTGGGACAGAGAGAGACAGAGCATGAACGGGGGAGGGGCAGAGAGAGAGGGAGACACAGAATCGGAAACGGGCTCCAGGCTCCGAGCCATCAGCCCAGAGCCCGACGCGGGGCTCGAACTCACGGACTGCGAGATCGTGACCTGGCTGAAGTCGGACGCTTAACCGACTGCGCCACCCAGGCGCCCCTGATCCTTCCTTATTTTAAGAATAACATTTCAGAGTATTTTACTCACCGTTAAGGATATTAAGATACATGATGATGAATGATGATAGATAGATATTTTCTTTACAAAAACTGGGTGTTATATGATGATTTTTTCTTTATAAAAACTGGGTGTTATATGAATCACTGGGTCCTACTCCTGAAACCAAGACTAATGGCATGTTAACTAGCTTGAATTTAAATAAATAATTTTTAAATGGAATCATAGTAAAATATATATCCCTTTTTTATTTAACTCTATTAATTGGAAATCTCTCCATGTCAACAATACAAATTTACTTTATTCTTTGTAATGACATATAATAATTTATTTAACCCACCCCCTCTCGACATTTAGAATGCTTTCAATTTTGTCTTAATAAAGCTACATTACAATGACAGACAAGGGTAAACCTCAGGGTTTGAGTATCACAAACCAGCATCCCATTTACTCCTAATGTCTCACCCAAGGATGTGGTAGAATCACAGACACCTTCACAATATTGACCATGAGATAGGGTTAGAGGCTCTAGCAGTATTTTAAGGATGCTATGCAAGAAGCATCTTGGATCTGTGTTTCTGCCCGGAGCAAGGACGCAGACTCCAATCAGGTAGCTGTCCCTACCACAAAAAAAAAAAAAAAAAAAAAAAAAAAGTAGGAGATAAACCTTTGTAATACTACAGGACAACAGAGAACACAGAAATAAAACACGCAAGCAGTTGACCAAAACACAGAATGCTTAAATTGGAGTAAAACCCAAAACCTAACGTGGACTTTATATGAAGGGAGGAGCATCCCTTAGAGGAAAGGGTAGGTGTTCCAATGTCAGAATCCATTGCAACTCTGCCTTTTAGCAGTAATCTGGTCTGAACATTAGCTTCATTGTCTGATGTCTAAAAGGCAGGAAGGAATAATAATTTGCAACACACACAAGAATAATCCACATGAAAATATTTCATCAAATACTATGAAATACCATCTAGTCATATTTTCTTTTTTTTTAATTTTTTTTTAACGTTTATTCATTTTTGAGACAGAGAGAGACAGAGCATGAATGGGGGAAGGTCAGAGAGAGAGGGAGACACAGAATCCGAAACAGGCTCCAGGCTCTGAGCTGTCAGCACAGAGCCCGACGCGGGCTCGAACTCACGGACCGCGAGATCATGACCTGAGCCAAAGTCGGACGCCCAACCGACTGAGCCACCCAGGCGCCCCTATATTTTCCAAATACCCCTCACACGTGCTCACGCAGCCAGAGATATTTGGACCGTCTTGTCTACGTGACACTTCATTCAAGCACCTCACACCTGCAGTCTGGCTCATCCTCTAATGGAGGGTGAGGTGAGGCAACATCATCCCCACTTTACAGATGGGAAAAGCAGTGCAAAGTAGAGAAGTATGTGAAGGACATGTGGAGACAATGATAGTTGAAGACACTTGACACAGAAAACCACAATACTGCCAGCTGCCAGCTCAGGGCTCTTCCTAGCTATTTACAAGCTTGTTTCTAAGGTACTGTGGGCATCAGCACGCAGTGGAATGCCGCGTTCTACCACCTCCGGTCTGGACTAAAATATGTAGCAAAATGTACCACCGTTATTATCATCATGCACCCATTCTTTGTGTTATCTATTTTCCCTGTCTCCTGGGGCAGCTTAAAACACCGTTTTCATGCCACTATCATTCACTATGGACACAGGGTCTATGGATTGTGGAGCCACAGCGGAGCAGTCTGACGGATGGTGGTCCTACGTTCTTGCCTCTCCTGGCCAGGGTAGCTCATGGCTCTCTGGGAACCACACCCACAGCAGCAGGAACCACGCTCCGCGTCAGAACGGATGAAGCCCCGTCACCATAATGCAGGGCATGACCGAAGGATGCTGCTGTGTGTTAACAGGCTGGATCCCCTCTCCGGAAAGCCTGAAGACCGGGGTCAGGAGGTGAAAAGATTAATAATGCTGGATGGTTCCCAGGCACTTAGGATGGTGATTAATCAGCCTTAGAAAGCACTTTAGCGGGACCCTTGCAGTGTTACTCTACACGCTTTCGACGCAGAATGGCAGAGCAGCAAAAACACAGACTCAGACTTCCGAGAGCGGCTTTCTAGACCAAGTCCCACAACCTTGCAGCTGTTGAGACACCAGGCAAGTCTCTTCACTTCTCTGGGCCATAGTTTACTTGTCCGCAAAATGGGGATAAAAGATGTCTGACCCGCCTCTAAGGCTGGTGAGACAATGAAGCCAGATGACTCACGTGACAGTGTTTTGTGAACCTGGAGGTAGGATGTCGAGGTGATTTCGGTGACACATCGATGTGACGATCGGTTGCTCCTTCCCAGACAGCACATTCCTCATTACCACGTTCATTTTCAGTGAACAGGTTAACCATGAGGAGAACTTTGTGAAACACACTTACTCCTCACAGGACTTTCTTCTCTATAGACGAGACTGTGGTTGGTCACCGGCCCGCAGTACACTCTCACGGTGGGAAGAAACTGATTTCTGGAATTCCCCATGTTTACAACACCCAGTTAAGAAGCAACGAGAAGTCTGACGCCATGTCCACTTAGCTAAAGGTCAACATCCGTGAACAACCAGTAAGTTCAGGCGTCTATCTGTGTACCTCTTTCCCAAGCTAAATTTTCAATTAAAAAGACCTGTCATCAGAACCGCCAGCTTTGAAACAAGGTTTGTAAAAGCCTGACGCCCTGGCTTGATATGCAATATTCTGCAAATTTAAATGCAATTTGCAGAACTGAAAGTATACTTTTATTGCCTGAAGTCTATAAAGAAGATGAATACCCTTGTTCTAGGAACTAGTTATAGGCACTATGAATTTTCTGATCATTCTTCCCTCAACAGAGATAGTAAACCCAAGGCATTAATGCAACTCTGTCTCTCCTCTGTCAGAGTAGAGCTTTGGAGGACAGGTGCCAGTTGGTCCCAGTTGTCCAGTTCCTGGGCCCAGGGTGGAGCCCGGAGAAAGCAAGAGAGATCAGTGGTGAGGTGAGTGAGTAAATGCAGAGGCTGCAACCTGCCAGAGAGCCAGTTCCAGGCTGAAAATGGATGTCAAGCCGGGCTGTCAATCCTGAAACTTCCGACAGCAATGGAATAAACACAACGGGCCAAAAAGTGAGGTCAATCATTGAGGATAAATCCCAGTGTCGATACCCGTGAGCGCATCTTGAAAACTGCCAGCATACAGGATGCCTGGGTGGTTCGGTCGGTTAAGTGTCAGACTTCAGCTCAGGTCATGATCTCATGGTTCATGAGTTAGGGCCCTGCATGGGGCTCTGTGCTGACAGCTCAGAGCCTGGAGCCTGCTTCCGATTCTGTGTCTCCTCCTCTCTCTGCCCCTCCCCTGCTCGTGCTCTGTCTCTCTCTGTCTCCCAATAATAAAATAAATGTTTAAAAAATATTTTTTTAAAAAGAAAAAAACTTCCAGCATTTATTTGCCAATATGAGCCAGGTTGGCTTAAGTTAATTAAGATCATGTAATACTTCATAAAGCCCATATACAAAAGAACCACAGCTAATGTCATCCTCAATGGGGAAAAAGTGATAGCCTTTTCCTTATGGTCAGGAACAAGACAAGGATGTCCACTCTCACCGTTGTTATTTAACATGGTACTAGAAGTCTCCCTCAGCAATCAGACAACAAAAAGAAATAAAAGGCATCCATATCAGCAAGGAAAAAGTCAAACTTTCGCTATTTGTAGACGACATGATACTCTATGCAGAAAACCCAAAAGACCCCACCAAAAAATTGTTAAAACTAATGCATGAATTCAGCAAAGCCGCAGGATATAAAATCAGTATACAGAAATCAGTTGCATTTCTATACACCGATAATGAAGCAGCAGCAGAAGAAATCAAGGAATCGATCCCATTTGCAATTTCACCAAAAACAATTAGATACCTAGGAATAAACCTAACTAAAGAAGCAAAAGATATATACTCTGAAAACTATAGAACACTTATAAGAGAAATCAAAGAGGCTGCAAAGAAGTGAAAAAGCATTCCATGCTCATGGGTTGGAAGAACAAACATTGTTAAAACATCTATACTACCCAAAGCAATCTACACATTTAATGCAATCTCCATCAAAATACCACCAGCATTTTTCACAGAGCTAGAACAATCCTACAACTTGTGTGGAACCACAAAAGACCTCAAAGAGCCAAAGCAATCCTGAAAAAGAAAACCAAAGCTGGAGGCATCTCGGTTCCACAATTCAAGCTATATTATAAAGCTGTAGTCATCAGGACAGTATTGTACTTGCACAAAAAGACACATAGATCAATAGAACAGAATAGAAAACCCAGAAATGGAACCACAACTATATGGTCAACTAATCTTCGACAAAGCAGGAAAGAATATCCAGTGGGAAAAAGACAATCTCTTCAACAAATGGTGTTGGGAAAACTGGACAGCAACATGCAGAAGAATGAAACTGGACCACTTTCTTACACCATATGCAAAAAATAAATTCAAAATGGATGAAAGAACTAAATGTGAGACCGTAAACCATCAAAATCCTAGAGGAGAACACAGGCAGCAACCTCTTTGACGTCAGCTGAAGCAACTTCTTACTAGACGTGTCGCCAAAGGGAAAGGAAACAAAAGCAAAAATGGACTATTAACTTCATCAAGATAAAAGCTTCTGCATAGAAAAGGAAACAATCAACAAAACCAAAAGGCAGCCTACAGAATGGGAGAAGATATGTGCAAATGATATATTTGACAAACGGTTGGTATCCAAAATCTGTAAAGAAGTTAGCAAACTCAACATCTGAAGAACAAATAATCCAGTTAAGAAATGGGCAGAAAAGACAGATACCATATGTTTTCACTCTTATGTGGATCCCGAGAAACTTAACAGAAGTCCATGGGGGAGGGGAAGGAAAACAAAAAGAGGTTAGAGGGAGACAGCCAAAGCATAAAAGACTCTTAAAAACTGAAAACAAGGGTTGATGGGAGGGTGGGAGGGAGGGGAAGGGAGGTGATGGGTATTGAGGAGGGCACGTGTTGGGATGAGCACTGGGTGTTGTATGGAAACCAATTTGACAAAAAATTTCATTAAAAAAAAACTGAGGATTGATGGGGGGTGGGAGGGAGGGGAGGGTGGGTGATGGGTATGGAGGAGGGCACGCTTTGGGGTGAGCACTGGTGTTATATGGAAACCAATTTGACAATAAATTTCATATTAAAAAAAAGAAAAAGAAAAAGAAATGGGCAGAAGACATGAATAAACACTTTTACAAAGAAGACATCCAGATGGCTAACAGACACATGAAAAGATGCTCAGCATCACTTACCATCAGGGAAATACAAATCAAAACCATAATGATATACCACCTCACACCTGTCAGAATGACTAAAATTAACAACTCAGAAACAACAGATGTTGGCGAGGATGCAGAGAAACGGGAACTCTCTTGCACTGTTGACAGGAATGCAAACTGGTGCAGCCACTCTGGAGAACAGTATGGAGGTTTCTCGAACGGCTACAAATAGAGCTGCCCTATGATTGCACTGATTGCACTAACAGGTATTTATCCAAAGGCTACAAAAACACAGGTTCAAAGGTGCACATGCCCCCCAATGTTTATAGCAGCATTATCAACAATAGCCAAGCTACGGAGACAGCCCAAATGTCCATCAAATGACGAATGGAGAAAGAAGATGTGTTCCATAAATACAATGGATTGTTATTCAGTCATCAAAAAGAATGAAATCTTGCCATTTGCAACATATGGATGAAACTAGAGTGTATTATAGTAATGAATTAAGTCAATCAAAGAAAGACAAATACCACATGATTTCACTCATATGTGGAATTTAAGAAACAAAATAGATGAACATAATGGAGTGGGGGGAGAGGGAAACAAACCATGAGAGACCCTTAAAGATAGAGAATAAACTGAGGGTTGATGGAGGGAGATGGGGGGGGGGGGGGGGGCCAGACAGGTAATGGGTACTAAGGAGGGCAGTGCTTTGATGAGCACAGGGTGTTCCATGTAAGTGATGAATCATTGAATTCTACTCTTGAAACCAATATTGCACTATATGTTAACTAACAAGAATTTGAATAAAAATCTGAAGAAAAAAGAAAGACAATGTAATGCTTTCCTAGTTGCATAGCTCCAGAAATATGCTCATCTAAATATTTTTAAATGCCCCGAGTACCCGGGTGGCTCAGTCAGTTGAGCCTTCAACTTCGGTTCAGGTCACGATCTCAGGGTTTGTGAGTTCGGGCCCCAGTTCAGGCTCTGTGCTGACAACTCAGAGCCTGGAGCCTGCTTGAGTTTCTGTGTCTCCCTCTTTCTCTGCCCCTCCCCTGCTCGAACTCTCTCTCTCTCTCTCAAAAATAAGTAAACATTAAAAAAAATTAATGAAATAAAAAATAAGTAAACATTTTTTAAAAATATTTTTAAATGCTTTGTTTAAGATGTGCAGCTCTATTCTTTAATATAGCATCAAAATGTATGATTTGGAACTAGCAATTATCTAATCGACCTCCCTGCCTGCAGCCCGGCTTCCTTCATTCATTCCAAGCAGATGAAGGTCCATCCTTGGTATTCCCAGGAAGGCAAACCCACAGCTTTCCCAGGTAACTTTCTTCAAAATTTAACTGTGTTTACGGAAAGAAACTCCCCCTCTGCGTTTGTGCTTCTTTCTTCTAAAATCACCAAGCCAATGTTCACTTTACCACCTATAGTCTGCCTCAGTTCCTGCTGTATTTTCCTAATGCCCCTTTCTCATGTAGCTCTTCTAATACACCAAATTCACTTTCTTATTTCCAGGGACATCAAAAAAGAGATTATACACTTAGAAAATGCATTTGCCAGAAGCTATGTAAATGGTCAAGTCTAAACTTGACTTAATTTATTTATCAGGCAGGAAGACAGCTGCTTCCTGGCACCTTGCTCAGGACAGGTGCACAGTTAAAACAGAAAGGGGCACTGTCCTCAGTCCAGCTGGACCCAAGCCATGGCATCAACCAGGAAGGTGAACAATGGAGCCCTTCAAGACCTGTGACACACGGATCTTACAAAGAAGCTCGGCACTGAACCTACCTTTCCACCAGGTCATCCTTCTTATGCCAACCACTCAGATGATGCACCTTCTAGGTATCCTGCTCAAAGAAGGAGCTGGGGACGTGGCCAAGAGAGAAACTATCTTCCCTTTGACAAATGGATCACAGCAGCATTTGTACACAGCCGCAAGGTTTGGGTTATTTCTCTAAGTCAGCTTAAGAAAATCCCTCTGGCGCTAGAATGCTTCTAGACTGTGTATTTAGAGGAAGGAAGCTGCTGCCAGCCTCCCAGTTGCCTTCCCGTCTCCCTGACCTCCCTTCCACACACACACACACACACACACACACACACACACACACACACATGCACACACACACACACACACACACACACACACACACACACACACGAAGGTCTCTGACAAATGCGTACTGGCCTCTGGAGGAAGTTTGATCCTGTCTGCAGAACTGCAAAGGTGCCATTTGCATCTTTGAATTATTTTATCAAGGCAAGAATTGGTTGAGTGTTGCATACACACATAAAATATCCCTTGCAAGCACTTTCTCTATGGTACAGACTGTGCAGATTCATTTACTGAACAGACCACTAATAGAAGTAGTAATATTAGAAGCAGGAGCAATAGGACTTCCAGCTGATAGCTACCACTTACGAGCTGCCTCCTATGTATTGCATATTTTCTGAGCACTCCAGAAATGTGTGGAATTTCCCAATTCTCACATCCACCCTTTGACTTCAGTTTTTGCTGCTGCTTCTACTGATGCTGAAATGGAGGCGCAGAGAGGCTTGGGCACGTGCTCAAGGGTGCGCAGCTCACCAGCAGTGTGACAGAGTCGGGATGCAGAACCAGCTCCGTTTTGGTCCAAAGCCTGGGCTCTTCACACTGTGCCCCATCCGACCCCTCCGCACAGCGAGAGCAGGGTGGAAAAGAGAACACAGGTTCCAAGTCCAACGTGTCAGGTAGCTAGATCTCCTTAGATACGATTGATGACCCAAGGTACTTGGTTGAAATAGAGTTGGCTTCTTTTCTGAATTTCTTTTTTCCTTGCAGACATTTTGGCTCTCTTCTCTAAGCACTTTCACCTTTTGTTGACTTATATTTAGCATGTGAACATTTGCACAGGGCAATAATGCCCTCTCGTTTGCATGTTACGAAAGTACAAGTCAAAAGGCTCTTGGGTATATTATGTCTTCCATGGTTTGTTCTCTGCTTTGCCACCTCCATGTCTTTCTTTTCCCCTTTTTTCCCAATGCAGCCGTGCAGCCTAAGTCATGCGCTTGTTCTATAATTGAAAATTAATCTGCAGACAGAGGGTTAAGTCTTAGTGAATGTCAGGAGGACACGTCCTCAGCAACACTTCATCTCCTTCCTTTCCCATACGTTATGAATGTGATGGTGTGAATTGTAGCCCCCAGAAGTCTGAGTTAAGAAAAAAAAATTTTTTAATTAAAAATCACAAAATAAGGGCTACTGTAAGTGGAGAAGATTACCACGCTATAGACTATGTTATTTAATGATAGACTCTGCATCTACAGATTATCTTTCATTTTATGAAGCTAAACACTTTAAAAAATATTGATCTGTTTGGGAGGGAGCCAAGATGGCGGAACAGCATGGAAGTTTTTTGTGGGTCTCCCATCCATGAAATTCAGCCAGGCCAACACTAAACCATCCTGCACACCTAGAAAACTGATCTGAGGATTAACACAACAACCTGCACAACTTGAACCACAGAATTCAGCAGGTACGCAGTGCAGAGAGGTGACTTGGGGAAAGAGAAGCCAGAGGGCAGGGAGCTGCTTTTGCGTGTGGAGAGAGGATGGAAACCAGGGGTAGAATACAGGAAAAGCACCCCTCCCCAAAAGCAGCTGGAGAGAAAGTGGAAAATTGGAAACGGCCGCAGGGACTGAACTAAGAAAGGAGAAAGGAGTGGGTTTAAACTCCATTAAGACTGTAAACAAGGGGAGCAAAGAGTCAGCAACTCCGCAGCTCGATACCTGGCGGTGCTCTGATGGGAAGGGCGAATCCCCAGGAGCAGAGTGGAGTCCGGGGGTCTTCAGGCCACAAGGGGAGAGGCGGTTCCCCTGCTGGGAGGACATTTGGTAGAGCCTGTGAGGCTACCTGAGCCCAGCAGACCCCAGAGAACAGCCACATTCGCTGGTGCTGGAACAAGGTCATTAAGGGTGAAGCCTGGTGCCAGATGTGTGTTGTGATTTTCCATAATCCCTGAAATGCTGCTGCTACACTATCTCGTGAACTTTTTCTGGGGCAGGCTGGCACCTGGCTGCAATCTCTAGGCTTCGGCCGCAGCCGGGTCCCAGGAACTTTTCTGGGTGCGGCCGGCATTCGGCCATTGCTCAGTGAGACCCTCCGCGGAGGGGCGGAACGGGTCAAAGCCGCGGTCCCTCAGAAGTAAGGAGCCGGGGAAAACAGCCGCATCTGAGACAAAACTCAGGAGGGAGGTACTACCTGGGGCTTGGTCACAGACAGGGTAAAAGCTGTCCACAGAGTGGACAAAAGCTGAAAACAGGATGGGTGCGTGATTGCTGATTGGAGAGGAAAGAGTTCCCATACTAAAGACTGGGCAGCTAAGTGATGCCATTGTCACGGCTCCTGCACACATGCATACGCACGTATGAGAGCCAGAACAATCCACCCCAGTGAGCTAAGCAGCGCCATCTAGTGGAGAACGGAGTCATTACACTAAGCCCCACCCAACTGAGCCAACCTCTCGCTCTTCAAGAACACAATTCTCACCACCTGCTTAGGTTATGGACTATAAAGCACTTCATAGTTTGACTTCTAGGGGAAAATGAAGTAATTTCAGTCATATTTCAGTCTGTTAGCAGGTCCATCTATTCAATTTTCTTTCTTTTTTATTTTTTCTTTTTCATTTCTTTTCTTTTTCTTGAATACAGAAAGAAAAAATTCATTTTTATTTTCAATTTTATTAAAAATATTTTTCTTTAATTGTTTTTTACTATATTTTTTAGTTTTGTGTAATTTTTTTCAAATTCTATTTTACTTTCCTCATGTCATTTTAGTCTACTTCAGTGTATTCATTTGTTCAAATTTTCAACTGATTTCATTTTTTCTTTCTTTTTTTCCCTCCCTTTTTTCTCTCATCTATCAAACCACTTTCAACACCCAGAACAAAACACACCTAGGACCTAGCATCATTTATTCGATTTTGTGTGTGCATGTTTTTTTAATTTTTTAATTTTAATATTTTTTTATTTTAATTTGTTCTACCTCATTGGTTCCTTTTCTCCCTTCAAAATGATGAAATGAAGGAATTCATCCCAAAGGAAAGAGCAGGAAGAAACAACAGCCAGGGACTTAACCAACACAGATACAAGGAAGATGTCTGAAACAGAATTTAGAATCACGATAATAAGAATACTACCTGGAGTCGAAAATAGATTAGAATCCCATTATGCAGAGATAAAAGAAGTAAAAACTAGTCGAGATGAAATAAAAAATGCTATAACTGAGCTGCAATCACAGATGGATGCCGCGGCAGCAAGGATGGATGAAGCAGAACAGAGAATCAGTGATATAGAGAACAAACTTATGGAGAATAATGAAGCAGAAAAAAAGAGGGAGATTAACGCAAAAGAGCATGATTTAAGAATTAGAGAAATCAGTGACTCATTAAAAAGGACCAACATCAGAATCATAGGGATCCCAGAAGAGGTAGAGAGAGAAATAGGGGTAAAAGGGTTATGTGAGCAAATCATAGCGGAAAACTTTCCTAACCTGGGGAAAGGCACAGGCATCAAAATCCAGGAAGCACAGAGGACCCCCATTAGATTCAACAAAAACCGACCATCAACAAGGCCACAAGTATTTTGTGAACAAATTCACAAAATACTCAGGCAAGGAGAGAATCTTGAAAGCACCAAGGGAAAAAAAGCCCTTAACCTACAAGGGAAGACAGATCAGGTTTGCAGCAGACTTATCCACAGAAACTTGGCAGGCCAGAAAGGAGTGGCAGGATATATTCAATGTGCTGAATCAGAAAAATATGCAGCCAAGAGTTCTTTATCCAGCAGGGCTGTCATTCAAAATAGAAGGAGAGATAAAAAGTTTCCCAAACAAAAATTAAAGGAGTTTGTGACCACTAAACCAGCCCTGCAAGAAATTTTAAGGGGGACTCTCTGAGGGGAGAAAAGGCGAAAAAATAAATAAATAAATAAATAAATAAACAAACAAACAAACAAATACCAAAAGCAACAAAGGCTAGAAAGGACCAGAGAACACCACCAGAAACTCCAACTCTACAAGCAACATAATGGCAATACATTCAAATCTTTCAGTACTCACTCTAAATGTCAATGGACTCAATGCTTCAATCAAAAGACATAGGGTAACAGAACGGATAAGAAAACAAGATCCATCCATATGCTGTTTACAAGAGACCCAATTTAGACCTAAAGACACCTTCAGATTGAAAATAAGGGGATGGAGAACCATCTATCATACTAATGGTCAACAAAAGAAAGCTGGAGTAGCCATACTTATATCAGACAATCTAGACTTTAAAATAAAGATTGTATCAAGAGATACAGAAGGGCATTATATCGTAATCAAGGGTCTATCCACCAAGAAGACCTAACAATTGTAAACATTTATGCGCCAAATGTGGAAGTACCCAAATATATAAATCAATTAATCACAAACATAAAGAAACTCATCGATAGTAATACCATAATAGTAGGAGACTTCAACACCCCACTCACAGCAATGGACAGATCATCTCATCAAAAAATCAACAAGGAAACAATGGCTTTGAATGACACACTGGACCAGATGGACTTAACAGATATATATTCAGAACATTTCATCCTAAAGCAGCAGAATATACATTCTTCTCGAGTGCACATGGAACGTTCTCCAGAATACACCACATACTGGGACACAAATCAGCCCTCAGCAAGTACAAAAAGATCGAGATCATACCGTGCATATTTTCAGACCACAATGCTATGAAACCCAAAATCAACCCCAAGAAAAAATGTGGAAAGGTAACAAATACTTGGAGACTAAAGAACATCCTACTAAAGAATGAATGGGCTAACCAAGAAGTTAAAGAGGAAATTAAAAAGTATATGGAAGCCAATGAAAATGATAACACCACAACCCAAAACCTCTGGGACACAGCAAAGGTGGTCATAAGAGGAAAGTATACAGCAATCCAGGCCTTCCTAAAGAAGGAAGAAAGATCTCAGATACAGAACCTAACCTTAGGCCTTAACAAGCTGGAAAAAGAACAGCAAATAAAACCCAAAACCAGCAGAAGATAGGAAATAATAAGGATTAGAGCAGAAATTAATGTTATCAAAAAAAAAATACACAGTAGAACAGATCAATGAAACTAGAAGCTGGTTCTTGAAAGAATTAACGAAAGTGATAAACCACTAGCCAGTTTGATCAAAAAGAAAAAGAAAGAACCCAAATAAAGAAAATCAAGAATTAAAGAGGAGAGATCACAACCAACACAGCAGAAATAAAACAATAATAAGAGAATATTATGAGCAATTATATGCCAATAAAATGGGCAATCTGGAAAAAAATGGACAA
This sequence comes from Herpailurus yagouaroundi, assembly GCF_014898765.1. Classification (NCBI taxonomy): domain Eukaryota; kingdom Metazoa; phylum Chordata; class Mammalia; order Carnivora; family Felidae; genus Herpailurus; species Herpailurus yagouaroundi. The sequence continues at coordinate 6,059,637 of NW_024412470.1, forward strand.
ATTCCTAGAAACATATACACTACCAAAACTGAAACAGGAAGAAATAAAAAATTTGAACAGACCTATAACCAGTAAGGAAATCAATTAGTAATCAAAAATCTCCCAAAAAACAAGAGTCCAGTGCCAGATGGCTTTCCAGGGGAATTCTACCAAACATTTAAGGAAAAGTTAACACCTATTCTCTTGAAGCTGTTCCAAAAAATAGAAATGGAAGGAAAACTTCCAAACTCATTCTGTGAAGCCAGCATTACCTTGATTCCAAAACAAGACAGAGACCCCACTAAAAAGGAGAACTATAGACCATTTCTCTGATGAACATGGATGCAAAAATCCTCAACAAGATATTAGCCAACCAGATCCAACAATACATTAAAAAAAAATTATTCACCACGACCAAGTAGAATTTATACCTGGGATGCAGGGCTGGTTGAATATCCGCAAAACAATTAATGTGATTCATCACATCAATAAAAGAAAGGACAAGAACCATATGATCCTCTCAATAGATGCAGAGAAATCATTTGACAAAATACAATATCCTTTCTTGATAAAAACCCTCAAGAAAGTAAGGATAGAAGGATCATACCTTGAGATCATAAAAGCCATATATGAACAATCCAACGTGAATATCATCCTCAATGGGGAAAAACTGAGAGCTTTGCCCCTAAGGTCAGGAACAAGACAGGGATGTCCACTCTCAACACTGTTATTCAACATAGTATTAGAAGTCTTAGTCTCTGCAATCAGACAACACAAAGAAATAAAAGGTATCCAAATCAGCTAGGAGGAAGTCAAACTTTCCTCTTCTCAGATGACATGATACTCTATATAAAAACCCTAAAGAGGGGCTCCTGGGTGGCTCAGTCGGTTGAGCGTCCGACTTCAGCTCAGGTCACGATCTCATGGTTCATGAGTTCGAGCCCCGCGTCAGGCTCTGGGCTGGTGGCTCAGAGCCTGGAGCCTGCTTCCGATTCTGTGTCTCCCTCTCTCTCTGACCCTCCCCCATTCATGCTGTCTCTCTCTGTCTCAAAAATAAAATAAACATTAAAAAAAAAACCCTAAAGATTCCACCAAAAAACTGCTAGAAATGATTCCATGAATTCAGCAAAGTTGCAGGATATAAAATCAATGCACAGAAATCAGTCGCATTCCTATACACCAACAGTGAAGCAACAGAAAGAGAAAACAAAGAATCAATCCCATTTACAATTGCACCAAAAACCATAAAATACCTAGGAATATATCTAACCAAAGAGGTGAAAAATATATACATTGAAAACTATAGAAAGCTTATGAAAGAAATTGAAGAAGACACAAAACAATGGAAAAAGATTTCATGCTCCTGGATAGGAAGAACAAATATTGTTAAAATGTCAATACTACCCAAAGCAATCTACATATTCAATACAATCCCTATCAAAATAACACCAGCATTCTTCACAGAGCTAGAAAAAATAATCCTAAAATGTGTATGGAACCAGAAAAGACCCCAAATAGCCAAAGCAATCTTGAAAATGAAAACCAGGGGCGCCTGGGTGGCGCAGTCGGTTAAGCGTCCGACTTCAGCCAGGTCACGATCTCTCGGTCCGTGAGTTCGAGCCCCGCGTCAGGCTCTGGGCTGATGGCTCGGAGCCTGTTTCCGATTCTGTGTCTCCCTCTCTCTCTGCCCCTCCCGCGTTCATGCTCTGTCTCTCTCTGTCCCAAAAATAAATAAAAAACGTTGACAAAAAATTCTTAAAAAAAAAAAAAAAAAGAAAATGAAAACCAAAGCAGGAGGTATCACAATCCTGGACTTCAAGCTACACTACAAAGCTGTAATCAAGACAGCATGATACTGGCACAAGAACAGACACTCAGATCACCAGAACAAAATAAAGAACCCAGAAATGGACCCACAAACGTATGGCCAACTAATCTTTGACAAAGCAGGAAAGAATATCCAATGGAATAAAGACAGTCTCTTCAGCAAGTGGTGCTGGGAAAACTGGACAGCGACATGCAGAATAATGAACCTGGACCACTTTCTTATACCGTAAACAAAAATAAACTCAAAATGGATGAAAGACCTCAATGTAAGACAGGAAGCCATCAAAATCCTCAAGGAGAAAGCAGGCAAAAATCTCTTTGATATTGGCCACAGCAACTTCTTACTCAATATGTCTCTGGAGGCAAGGGAAACCCCAAAGCAAAAATGAACTACTAGGACCTCATTAAAATAAAGTGCTTCTGCACAGTGAAGGAAACAATCAGCAAAACTGAAAGGCAACCAACAGAATAGAAGATATTTGCAAATGACATGTCAGATAAAGGGTTAGTATCCAAAATCTATAAAGAACTTACCAAACTCAACACCCAAAAAAAAATAAATAATCCAGTGAAGAAATGGGCAAAAGACATGAATAGACACTTCTCCAAAGAAGACATCCAGATGGCCAACTGACACATGAAAAAATGCTCCACATCACTCATCACCAGGGAAATACAAATCAAAACCACAATGAGAGACCACCTCACACCTGACAGAATGGCTAACATTAACAATTCAGGCAACACCAGATGTTGGCGAGGATGTGGAGAAAGAGGATCTCTTTTGCATTGATGGTGGGAATGCAAACTGGTGCGGCCACTCTTGAAAACAGTATGGAGGCTCCTCAAAAAACTAAAAATAGAACTACCCTATGACCCAGCAATTGCACTACTAGGTATTTATCCAAGGATACAAGTGTGCTGTTTCAAAGGGATACATGCACCCCAATGTTTACAGCAGCACTATCAACAATAGCCAAAGTATGGAAAGAGCCCAAATGTCCATCAATGGATGATGGATAAAGAAGATGTGGTATATATATATATAATATATATATATATATATATATATAATGTATACACACATACACACACAACATATATACAATTGCCGAGTATTACTCAGCAATCAAAAAAGAATGAAATCTTGCCATTTGCAACTACATGGATGGAACTGGAGGGTATTATGCTAAGTGAAATTAGAGAAAGACAAATATCATATGACTTCACTCATGTGAGGACTTTAAGAGACAAAACAGATGAACATAAGGGAAGGGAAACAAAAATAATATAAAAACAGGGAGGGGAAAAACATAACTCATAAATATGGAGAACAAACTGAGGGTTACGGGAATGGTTGTGGGAGAGGGGATGGGCTAAATGGGTAAGGGGCACTGAGGAATCTACTCCTGAAATCACTGTTGCACTATATGCTAACTAATTTGGATGTAAATTTTTAAAAAAATAAAATTAAAAAAATATATCGATCTATTTAACATTCTACTTCCCTCTACCTGGAACAGCCCTACCCTTTTTCCTGCCTTAATTCTCCCTCCCTTAGCTAACCCCATTCATTTCGGGGGGCTGGTGTAACTATCACTTCCCCCAGAAGTCCATCAGCTCTCCAGGTCTGGGTTAGGAGACCCTCTTATGAGTCCCCAAAGCACTGTATACTTCCCACATCATAGCTCTTGGAGGCCCCATTCATGGCCCTTCCCATTCCTACTTCCACCTAAATCCTAGGAGATAAGCACATCCATGCAGATAAACCACCCATCTGATAATCCCAACAATGTGATCTTGAAGTTCATGGATCTCCCTAACTCTACTCAGTTACTGCCCTGCATTTGGATAACCCATCCTCACAACGCTCTCGGTTTTGTCATCACCCAAAAATCTTAAACTCCAATATTCTACTCTCTGGCCATGTTTGCCTACCTTTTCAGTTTTTGCACTTCCTTATTCCATCCATTTTGCTTGATTTCTGGCCTCACAGAATGTTCCAGTTTCTTGGCTTCCCCATTTTTTTTCAACAAGCAATGCTTTTTCTTCCCTGCCAATCCCACACCCGCAGACAGGTTATCTGAACTCTTCTGTCTGCTAACCTTGATTACCTTACATCTCTCGGTCTCTTCCCATGTTGCTCAGGAAAATCCCAACCTTGAATCAATGCTCCAGTCTCCCTTCTCCATCTCTATACCCACCCATCAGCTGCACACTGCTGACAAAAACCAGGATGTCCTCAGAGTTGTCTCCATTACATATTCATGGCTTCAAAATTTATTTGAGCCTCTAGCACCATGCATCAAACCTTTGACTTGTTCTTGGTCAGCACCTTTTTACATTCTCCACAGTAATTATTCCAAGTGTTTACCATTCTGTATGTATCCCTTAAGTTTCTTTCTTTCCGTGGATGATCTTTCCTCATATTTCATCAATGAAACTGAGATTATAAAATGGAATCTCCCTCATCTTTGTGCATGCCTATGTATTAATTTATTTACATCCATATCAGTTTGGATACCTTCCCTCCAACCTCAGAAGATATGGTATCATTCCTCTCATTAATTGTCAACCTTTCACCTGGGACCTTTCTCCTACCTCCCCGAGCACTGTTTCCTCCATAAGTTACTCCCATGCTCTCTTTCTTCCATGGAGAGCATGAAAGAAACACAGGCATCATCCCAGCCTTCAAATAATGTAAAATCTCCTAGGAGAAACAAGATTAAGGGACACTGGGCCAAATAATAAAGCAGATGGGTAAAATCCTGAACCTACTATAGGTTCTCATGAATCTACCCAATCATAAAATGCCAATACTGGGAGATATCACAAGGTCATCTGGTACACCTGTCCAAGGCAGGCATCCAACTAAATGGACCAAGAAAGACAGTTGTCTCACCCTCCATTAAAAACCTCCAGGGACTGAAACTCCCAACAAGTTTCCACCCCAAATTGGCAGTTATACTGTCTTTAAGAGCATTCAGAAGGGATATATTTTGATGGTGAGCCAACTCTTTCAATTTTCTCCTATTTTATAAAATGCCTCATTCAAAAAGACCACAAGGCAATCAACTAAAATTACTTTCTGGAAATGAATAATGTGAAACTCTGGGAAAGTACAGTCAGCCTCAGAACTATCAGAGTTACAATAGATCAATTTCTTTTTGGAGGATTTAATGGCCTTTGGAAGATAAGCTAAAAGAGTGGGGTGACCTTTGCCTGGTAGCTGAGGGTAATCTGAGCATTTCTGGACACACACACGTGTACACACACACACACACACACACACACACACACTTATTGCCCCAAACAGAATCTCTGATGTCCCTCCGTCCCTCAGCTTTTTAATTTCTCCCTAGGAAGCTCAGTCTGAAGCCTTGAAATTTGCCTGGCCTGCTCAGTGGAAGTCATCCAAACCTATCCAGTGACTGACATAAGCTTTGCAACAAGGGCATAACCCTGGACAGTCAGCCAAACCCAATGCAGGAATCACTAGGCTGATGCTTTCCATTGGCTATGGAGCAACTCCCTTTTCCTGTAACCTACAGCATCACAAATATCCACAGACAGACCCTGGAGCTGCAGAGTAAAGACCACTGCACAGAGGCAGCCAGAATCCCCCAAAGAAGATTCCTTCCAATGAATGTGAGACCTTCTGTAATAGTCATTAGCAGAATAGAGCCATGTTCTACTGTTCCTACTTATAAATATTTTCCTATAATATAGCCAAACTTTATGTCCAAGATATATATCCTCCAGATTTTCCACTCCAAGATATACATCCCCCAGATATTTCTTCTTGGAAGAATTTAGTCACTGAAATATATGAAGGCTTCAAGCTATTAGAAAACAGTGCAGTAGTTTATTATAAAGAACAAGGAACCAAATTAAGGACAGGACTGAGAACCTAGACCTGTCTCTACCACTAATGGTATGATGATGAGCAAGCCCAAGTCATCTGTAACCATGACCACAAAATAGAGAAAAATTAGAGAACTAGAGACACAGCCTAGTTCTATAATACACACACACACACACACACACACACACACATACATGTGTGAGTGTTATATGGCATTATTAATGTTGCATATTTATAAAATAGACTTTATTTTTAATAAAAAATCTTAATGACAATGTATTCATTTCAAGTCATCAGCTCCTCCCATCAATTTGAGAAACATCATGGCATGGAAGAAAACAGTACTATATGGGGAGTCATTTCACCTCATTTCAGAGAGAAATCCAAGGCCCAGAAAAGCTAAGTGACTTATCCAAGATTTCATAGCTTTTAAATGGCTGGGTCCAAATTCCAGCTCAGGTCTTCTGATTCAAATAAGGTTCATTCTCTATAAAAGTAAAATGCTACAGGCTCTTCATAGCTTATCAGTCAGACTTTCTAGCTATTGTCCCTCTTAGAATATTCTTCCAAATTACAATATCACATGCATCTCATTAGCAAACTCTACCTCAAATTGAAAGCTTCCCTGAAGACTTCCGAGCTCTACCTTCCCTATTGCGCCCACTGTCTCCAGCCTCAGTGCTGAATTTATGTAATTCTGTAAAATCATTTGCATATTTGATAGCTATTCAAGGAGAATAAGACAGGGGGACTTGCTGGTATAACAGGCGTAGTTTGGTGATTTTGCTGGTAGCTCAGCAGACTATTAGAAATGTGTACTTTGCATTAGGTATGACTGTTTTAGCATAGTCCTCAAGAAAAATGGCCACATTTCTAGACCATAATGGTTAAAGAGTTCTCCATGGAAAGATCTTCAAACAAAATACTTTTGTACAGATATAAGTCACCAACTTACTAAAGCTTACATGAAGTTCTTTGGAATGTAAGGACCTATTAAAAGAATGAGTTAAGGACGCCTGGGTGGCTCAGTCAGTTAAGGGTCCAACTTCAGCTCAGGTCAGGACCTCACAGGTCATGGGTTCAAGCCCCACGTCAGGCTCTGTGCTGACAGCTCAGAACCTGGACCCTGCTTCAGATTCTGTGTCTCCCTCTCTCTCTGCCCCTCTCCCATTCATGCTCTGTCTCTCTCTCTGTCTCTCTCAAAAATAAACTCTGAGAAAAAAAATTTTTAATGGGTTAGAGCAGTGTTGTCCAGTACAAACATAATGCAAGTAATTTTAAATCTTCTGGTAGCCACAATTTTTAAAAGTAAAAGGAAATAGGCATATCTGACTGGCTCAGTCGGTAGAGCCTGAGACTCTTGATTTTGGGGTCGTGAATTCAAGCCCCATGTTGGAGGTAGAATTTACTTCAAAAAAAGTAAAAGGAAATAGGTGAAATTGATTTTAGTAATATATGTTATTTAACTCAATATAGCCAAAATATTGTCATTTCTTTTTCTTTAATGTTTGTGTATTTATTTATTTTTGAAAGAGAGAGAGAGAGAACATGCAGTATGTGAGCAGGGAAGGGGCAGAGACAGAGGGAGGCAGAGGGTCCCAAGCAGGGATTCAACATGCGGCTCAAACTCACAAATCATGAGATCATGACTAAGCCGAAATCAAGAGTCGGCTGCTTAACCAACTGAGCCATGCAAGTGCTCCAAAAATATTGTCATTTGAACATATAATCGACATAAGAACTATTAACAAGGTGGTTTACATTCTTTTTATATTCATACTAAGCCCTAGAAATCTAGACTAGCCATTTTAAAGTGATCAATAGCCACACATTGCCAATGGCCACTATATTGAACAGAGCAAAGTTAAAGACATCTACTCATTCAGGCGGATACTCATGGTGCGTGTTTATGGGGGAAACGTATGGTAGAAGATATTAAACAATAAGAGCTCATGTTTAGGGGAAAAAAGAACCTATACATATCAGTATGTTTGTATAGGCTCGGAGGAGTACAAAGAAAGATGTTAAAGAGTGGCACAACAGACTTTTAACACTGGTGATTTCATAAGAATAGGATTTAAGGAGGCTGTGTCATAAATCAGCTGTTACTAGCTATTTCATACACACCTTTGTATTGTTTCACATACTACAATGATCCTATATTAATTTTGCAATTTTTCTTTAACCTACTAAATAAATGGGCAAACGCTGGGGGGAGTATTTAAGAAGAGGAGAATTTTAGTCGATAGGGCAACCAGGTAGGACACAAGCTTTCAAGAAAAAGGAAAATTGAAGAAAATTTATATTTTACTCAACCCACATAATGACAAAACAAATCTGTTTGGAGACTATGTAGAAAAATAGTAAGTTGTCATTTTAACCTTAAAATCCAAGAATATTAAGGAAGCAGTAGTCACTGCCTCCCCCTGCCCCATCAAAGGAACTCTTTTACCTCACCTTGAAAGGTAGACACTTGGTGTCTTACCAGATACAGCCGATGCTAAAAGGTCACTCCTTAGGCAGGAATCCCATTCCATCCCAACTGCCTATCCTCCTGACCAAGGTTCCACTCCACATTCAAATGAAAGTTCCACAACTTGAAGAGTCAATAACAGGGCAGAAGTACTAAGACACAGCCCTAGTCAGCCCAAGTCTTCTGGATACACTGAGGGATGGGAGGCACACCATAGGGTAGGGTATCAATATAGTTCTGAAGGTAGATGAGGATCACCAAGCCCAAGCCCATCCCAACAGAGAAGGGCCAGGAACAGGTGAGAGAAAGGAGTTCAAGGACATCCCGGGCTAGATCCCCAAGATCACCCTCACCACCACTCCTTGATAATTCTGCTGCCTTTCTTTATAATTCACCAAATTGTGGCATAATCTTTGTACAGTGGAAAGTGACATGGAAAACTGTGTCAACAATCCTGAAAATGCTGACAAAAAATCTACCCTACACACACAAAGGATCACTCAGATGATTCACAGAAACTAACTGGAAACAAGAGCTGTCTAAACAACTGGTTCTTGATGCCACCTGTTTAGGAAACAAGATAGCATCTTAAGAAAAAGACAGCATGTGAACCTTAAACTGCTCTAGAAAAATAAAATCTTAATTTTTACAAAAAGATAGCAGGACAGTGCTTTTTTTCACCCTGCTGCAATTCTTTTCCATAGTCCTTTCTAGAGGATGATTCTCCATGTCCTCCTGTAATCAACCATAGAGACTTCCACTAACAAATCAATTCATCCAGGGGCCATATCAAATGATGAGCTAATGTCTTTCACTTTGGCTGACTCCCCTACTAACTCCCACCCTGGTGAACTTGAGACTCAATTTCAGAGTTCAGAAGGAAATAAATCAGTAGACACTGGTGGTTTAAAAAAAAAAAATGTCAGCTGTATGGAACCAAGGTCTAAGGAACAGAAGCAAGGAGAGAGAAATCCAACAGAGGACATATGGGTGAAGAATGACAGGTGGAAATGGGTAGAGAGACAGGTAACAGATCTGTAGTTTGTTGTTTGCAATCAGTCATAGTTCTGTGGCTATAAGTCTCTCCTCCAGAAAAAAGAGAGAGAAATTGTACAGATAAAAACATTATTAGATATATAGTAGATTGTTAGAACAACCACTAGGTGGGAAAGAGCAGTGTCATTGTCATTGGGGGTCTCACGACCCACGTCTTCCAGCATCCCCTTCTGGTAGTGTCATAGAGACAACCTGAATCTTCCATGATGTCAAAACCTGATGATAATGTGATTTATTCCAAATAATTCCTGATTCCCTGACCAGCCCACTATGAATACATTAATCTGTCCAAGGTCTTGAACATTTCTGTAATCTCAGTCTCATTTTAGAGAATAAAAGTTCCCATAAAATAGACTCTCTAAAGGCTTTGCTTGTATTTATCCTTCAACTGCCTATCTCAGGCTTTGAGGGTTTCGTCTAAATTCTGTTATTGTGAGACTTGTTATCAAGTCCATGTTTGTGCTTTCTTTGTTCCCTTTACAATCTTCTTAACTTCTAAGGTACCAGCCTCAATCTGTATGTTGAGGACAAGCAGAAAACCAGCCAGACTCAACTGTTCTTTTGCCTTATAGGTCGTCACAGTGGATGATCTTCTGTCAGAAAAGAGTTCAAGAGCCTTAACCTCAATTAAGTTTCCATTTCATGTCAAGGCATGATGTCCATTTGGAACTTCCAAGAAAGAATCAAAATACAAGAGTGGTTACAAGAAACATAGCATCTATTCAACAAATTGCTCGGTAGACTAAGAGCATAAATCACCTGTCTCTGGCTCTTTATCTTCTTACCTCTGTAGGGAAGGAAAAACAATTTTTTTCTCTACCCTTTTATGTTCTTTTGGCTGGTCTATTAATTAAATTGGCATAAAACAGATTAACAGGAGAAAAACAAACTTAATTACACATGTACAGGAGCCCCATAAAAAATATGAGACCTCAGGACAAGGCAGTCAGTTCAGGGTGAAATGCCATCCTGTGCTAAGGAACAGGATAGGGGCCCGGGTCTTCAAAGGGGATAAGAGTAATTCACAGGACAATAAGAAGATCAGATGCTTAGCAATGAGCTGTTTGCCCTGCCATACAGAGAGGTCTTTCAGATAAAAATGTCATCTTCGGTAATAGTTCTCTTTCTGGGCCAGGTCTTCTAGACAATTTTTTTTTAGGTAGTTAAGGGAAAGTTAAAAGTTTCTCTTGCGTCTGCTGGATCTTGATCGCCTTCAGCTCAAAACAATCTGCATGCCAAAGTGGCACATTTTGGGGTCATGTTTTGCTCCCCCCCACTTCCTACCCATCCTCTGGTTTAGATGAGGTGTCACCTCCCCCAGAAAGCCTTCATCCCTGCTCCCAGGTTTAGTTTGTATGCTGTCCTGGACTCCCCTAGCACCTTCTCACTTGCTTTTTCATCCCACATTATATTATAATTACCTTTCGTTTACCTGTATAGCATGTCCCCCAACCCTTGGCAGTCTTGTTCTCAGACATATGCCTGTACCTAGCATGGCACTCCCGACAGACGGGGCAATAAATACATGAAGAATGCATGGATAGGCCACTTCGGCATAAATGACAAACTTCTTACCTGCTGCAATGAAACTAGAAAACGTGCATCTTTAGTGGTTCTAAATCAGGGGCATCCCTGTGGTTCTCTAAGTCACACAGGGTAGCCACACCTCCCATGAAACCTGCATTACGACTTCCACTCCTCTTGTAGCACTTTAACACATCCCAGAAATTGATCCAACTTTATAATTCATCAACACAAATGAATAAATACTCGGTTGCAGATTTCATGGGGAGGAAGGGAAGAAGGTCTATATTCTCACAGCACAGCAAAACTTTCTTCAAAATCCCCTGGATAGGGGCACCTGGCTGGCTCAGTCAGAAGAGCGTGTGACTCTGGACTTTGTCAAGCCCCACATTGGGTGTAGAGATTACTCAAATAAATGTTTTGTTTTGTTTTTTTCAACGTTTTTTTTATTTATTTTTGGGACAGAGAGAGACAGAGCATGAACGGGGGAGGGGCAGAGAGAGAGGGAGACACAGAATCGGAAACAGGCTCCAGGCTCTGAGCCATCAGCCCAGAGCCCGACGCGGGGCTCGAACTCCCGGACCGCGAGATCGTGACCTGGCTGAAGTCGGACGCTTAACCGACTGCGCCACCCAGGCGCCCCTCAAATAAATGTTTTAAAACTTCAAAAAACTAAAATAAAATCCCCTGGATATGTTTTTTATTCTTTCCCATGAAATCCTCCTAGCACGGCCACTCTGGCCTCTTCTCTCCTCGCAGGCCACCTCTGCAGCCTTGGCAGACCCCTGGACAAGACCCTTTCCTCACCCAGCCCTTCTTCAGCGTCCCTTCATCTCCACTTTTAGGTGGAAAAGATTCACTATAATTTGCATCCGCCCCATCACCACCCAGCCCAACGCATAAGCACTTCACCTTGGCATCCACCCTCATTAGAAAGCTGAACTACACATAAAACTAAGCATGTTTTCCCTGAATCCTACTTCTGGATTGCAAGTTTATATGGGGTAGAGCGCATGCCCACTTAACTGGCCCAGGCCAAGTCCATACCCAAACTACCTTCTCAGCCTCAACTCCTGAGAGATTCACTAAAAGGCCTTTCATTTTATTCTGAGGGTTCTGTGACAATCAGCTGTCCACTCAGAAATGGGAAGGGACAGGGATTTGAGCAGAAACTGTTTTTATTTTTTTTTTTTAATGCTTATTTTATTTTTGCGAGAGATAGCGCAAGCGGGGGAGGGGCAGAGAAAGAGGGGGACAGAGGATCTGAAGTGGTCTCCAGGCTGACAGCAGACAGCCCAACACGGGACTCAAATTCACAAACCGTGAGATCATACCCTGAGCTGAAGTTGGACATTCAACTGACTAAGCCACCCAGGTGCCCCAGAAACTGTTTTTAAATCCGTTCCAAGCTGGGGCTTAAATCCGTTCCAAGTCAGTTAAGCGTCCGACTTCAGCCAGGTCTCGATCTCGCGGTCTGGGAGTTCGAGCCCCGCGTCGGGCTCTGGGCTGATGGCTCAGAGCCTGGAGCCTGTTTCCGATTCTGTGTCTCCCTCTCTCTCTGCCCCTCCCCCATTCATGCTCTGTCTCTCTCTGTCCCAAAGATAAATAAACGTTGAAAAAAAAATTTTAAAAAAAAAAAAAAAATCCGTTCCAAGCATCTTGAAATACCTCCTACCAGATGGACATAAAATACTCAAATAATAACTGTCTCAGTAAAGTTCGACCAGAGAAGCAGAACCCATAGAAGCTACATGCATTAAAAGACTTATTACAAGGAATTACCTATGCAATTGTGGGGGCTGGATGAGCCTGCCTGAAGCCCCAAAGGCAGGTAGGGAGTCAGAAAGAAAAGATCTCCTGTGGGCTGAAACTCACAGGCACAGGCTGAAGCTGCCATCCAGGCGATGAGTTCCTGCTTTCCCCTGGGGAAGTCTCAGCCCTGCTTTTAAGGCCTTCTATATGATTCAGTCAGGCCCACCCAAGTGATCCAGCATAATCTTCGTTACTTAAAACCATCGGATTAGGGGCATTAACTATATCTGCAAAATAGCTTCGCAGAAAGACCTAGGGGCACCTGAGTGACTCAGTCCGTTAGCTGTAGACTCTTGATCTCAGCTCAGGTCAGGATCTCACAATTTGTGAGTTCGAGCCCCGTGTCCAGTTCTGCACTGGCAGCAAATAGCCTGCTTGGGATTCCCTCTCCCTCTGCCCTTCCCCCACTTGTGCAAGTGTGCGTTCTCTCTCTCTCTCTTTCTCAACAATAAAGAAACTTAGAGAGAGAGAGAGAGAGAGAGAGAGAGAAAGGCCTCGATCAGTTTTCATTTGTTTGTTAAGTAATGTCTACACCCAACCTGGGACTCAAACTCACAACTCCAAGATCAAGAGTCGCCAGGCACCCCTAGAAAGATCTAGATCAGCATTTATATAACGGGATTAGAGCCTAGGCAAGTCAATACATCAAAGAAGCCACCACACCCTAACAAAAATGAGAAGAAGGAGCACTCTGGGAGTATTCCATGTAAACACTCCACAAACATAACTTCCTTGCCTAGGCACAACCATGTGATATTACTGTCTCCGTTTTATGCAAACCGTTTAAGTGATTATTCGTTAAAATGACATTGTAAGGCAGTGTCTTGTACTTTGATTCGTTTTACAGTTATTAGCCAAGTGCTTATATTAGTACAGAGAGGAACACAAATGACAGGGAGGAAATCCCTCCTCCAGCATCCAGTGGGGTGGACCCAAGGAAGGGCTCTCAGCAGGTGCCTCAGTATCCCTCCACTGTCAGTGCACCTCCTTCTGAAAGTGCTCTTACAGGGAGTTCAGAGGCAGAGAATTAGTGCAGAGACTTCCACCGCCATTTCTCAGGAGCTGCAAGATTGACATTTGGGGCCTGCGAACCCTTTGTTGGAGGGTTGTCCTGTGTAGGGTAGGATGTTTAGCACTATCCTTGGCCTGTACCCACTAGATGCCAGTAGTGCCCCCCACCCCTCCAGTTGTGACAACCAAAAATGTCTCCAAATGTTGCCAAATGTCTCTGGAGATGGGGGCGGGGGGTGGGGAACGGGTGGTGAGCGCAGCAAAATCCAGTTGAGAATCACTGGTGTGGACCAAAAGTTCACACAGATGACTCCTGTCAAGAAAGGGGTCAATTCGAAATAGAGGGCAGTAGTCTCTCTCCAGGAGAGCAGTCACCCTTTGGGAATCTAATGCTCTCTTTCTTACCCTCAGTCACCCCTCCCCTTTGCCTAGATAATATCCACTTATCCCTCAGATTCCCTGAGCCCCTCAAGTGTGGGAAGCCCCTCCACGTGTCCTCTCTCTGAGGCATTCACTGCTTGGTTTCCTGACCTGTGCCCCCACTAGACGTATTCCTCCCCAGTACGTGCTGTGTCTTACTCAGGACTTCAGATCTTCTATGCCTATAACAGTGCCTAAGACTCATGCTCAACTCATGCTCTCTTTTTACCTAATGCCAACTTCTATATTTTATTGTTTACCCCGTGCCAGGCACAGGGTAATTCTTTCTTAATTGTTAAGAAAAAGTGAAAGGGGTCATTGTAAGTGAGAAATGAATGAGTGAATATTGACTGGGAAATGTAACATGAGCTACACATCATCCGTCATAGTCACAACCATACTAATTATCTCAATACTGAGAACATTCCTAAATACACTGTAAGGCCTAACAATTCTCAAAGAATGTGTACCATCCTGTGATACTGTGATTGATAATAAATACATAGTTTGGTGTTTGTCTATGGCTCCTTGCTCACAGTTCCCAAAACACTTGGAATTTCCTGAGCAGGAGCAGTGGGACCATATTTTTGTTATAATATTCGGCCTTTTGTCCTCAGTTCTCGAAATCCCTTCAGAGCCGTAAAAGTAAATGGGTAGCTTGTTATTCACAACAAATCCCTTTCCACCAAGACCGCGGTGACTTTTGGAACTAAGGATGGGGGTGGTTGCCAGGGGAGCCGATCTGAGAAGGTTAGGACTTTTATTCTCCCCTGCTGATTTCTGGGGAGAGGCAGGGGGTGGGAGGTGGACTCAATCACCGATGGCCAACAATTTGGTTGTGGAATGAAGCCTCCATAAAACCCCCCAAGAAAGGACAAGGTTCAAAGAGCTTCCAGATTGGTGAACCAGAACGCTTCCATGTGCCACTGTGCTGGGCCCCAGACTCCACAAGGACAGAGACCATCCTATGTATCTCTTCACCTGGCTGTTCATTCGTATCCTCATGTCCTTGTTAATAAACTGATAATCTAGTGAGTACACAGGTCTCCTGAGTCCCATGAGCCACTTTAGCAAAATCATCGAACCCAAGAGGGGATCAGATGCATAGGTGACAACCTGGACCTATTGTCATTGTCCCCGGAATTGGACCTATGACATACATTTTACATTAAAACTTCGGTGAACATGATGTAATGATATAAGGGGCCATTTCATGTATTTCCATCGTGAAGGGTCATTATTAGGAATATCAATTACATTTCATTGATGGGGGAAGAGTCACTCAATATTCAGTCCTTGTTGATAGAATACCAGGTAAACAGCCTCTTCTGAGGCAAACACATGGCTTCAATACAAACTTAGTCACTTTTGACCCCTTGAACCGAGGGTTCAAGCAACAGGGTCAGTGAATTTTCCCTCCCCCAAGAGTCACTTCCTAAGGGCCCAAAGAGACATTTTTATTTGGTACTTAGCCTGGGTTTTACACAAGGGACTAAAATGTTTTATTTGAGCCAGATCCATCAAAACTAATGAGGCCTCTGCACTTTATGGTTCTTCTTCTCCATCATAGGCTATTATCGGCGACCTATGAGTTCTCCCCTTCCGAGAGCTGCCCGGGGGCTCGGCCACATAACTCGGGCAAAACTGCCTCCCGGTCCTGCAAGCAGGCCCTGCATTTCTGTGCAGATGGCCACGCTGAGAATCAATTCATCAGATGGCTCCAAAGAGCTCAATACAATTAAGGATATGCAAAATGGAAAAACCCCAAGCCCAGACAATTTACCCGGTGCTCTCTGTTCTGGCCTTCCAAAAGTAATTGGCTCAGCCCTGTTCCTCCAGTGGTAGGAGGAGTGACCTAGAAGGAGAGGCACAGGCATGTTCCTGTTCAGTACTCAGTGGCCATTTTGAAATTGCAGAAGGAGAGCAGATGGAGAAGTAACCTCAAATGAATATTCATAAAAAGAAAATCAATTATGCACCTTATGTGCCACCTGCCCCATCAACCCAACTTAGCACACAGCTGTGAGAGGCAGGGGGGCATAGACGCAAATCACAGGCTTCACCTCAAAGGCATTCACAGAGTCCAAGGGTCCAATGCCAAACCTGGAATTTTGGCACACCTGACCTAAAAAGATGGAATATTTCGTGTTTGTGACCTTTACGATAGGAACCAAAGCCACAGAAAGACGGCAAAGCGTTCCAAGTCACACTAGCTCAGGCTCAAATCCCAGCCTCGACCCTTCTTAACTCCTGCCCCTTTGCTCTGATTATACTGGACGGATTCTCCAGACTCAGCCTCTGTCCTCACCTGCACAACAGGAACAGACACCAACCTGGGTCCAGGGAGGGGAGACAGGGCGGAGGGACTGAGAGAGGTAACAAATGGGAAGCATCCAGCCATGGCAAGAAGGAACAACTCTTAGTTCCGGCCGCCCCAAGGGCACCATGACTTAGGGGAGAGCCTGGATTTACAAGCATCAAAACCATTAAAATTGACTGTCTAGTGAGAGATGAAGACATGCGATTCCTAGAAGTTCATGACTCCACCATAGGACTTTTGAGGGACCTAAGGCATATCGAAGGATTTGATACTTATATAAAATGTTTCTTGACTATCTTCAGTTGTTATTTTAAGTAATAAAGCCTCCTTACATAGATCTTTCACTCCTGCATCCAGAGCCATTACAAGGACAAGGCCACCAGGGTTTACCCAGCATTTAAAAATGTAAAAGACCTCAAGATTATGAACTGTGCTTTCAAAAGCATTTTACAAAATAGCAGAAGTGAATGGAACCAGAGAGCCAAAGTCAAGGGCAGGCACCCCCAGTTGCCCAAGGGCCCCTTCCTGGGCTCAGGGTCTACAGCCCCTCATTCACACCCTTGCCTCCTCCCCCCTCTCCCAGTGAGGCACAAAGAATGGTCTCCATCCCCCCCAAGTGGGTGTTCCCTGGCAATACCCTATTCCTAACGCTGTCATGAAGCCATCGCAAAGCAGACTTGGGCTTCCTACAACGAAAACTCCAGCTTTCAATATAATTCCCTTAATGTGGAAAGTGGGGGCTGGGGAGAGTGGCAGTTAAAAGTCGGTGGCGGTGGAGGGGGGGGGGGGGTCCTATGAAGACAATTTCTATTCTTGAGTGCTTATGATTTGCCTCCAGGCCGTATTTTTTTTTCTTTTGCTCGTCTTTTGTTTTCCCAGTTTGTTCATCTGAGTGTGTGTTTGCAAAAGCAGGCGGTGGAAGGAAGAGAAAGGATTTGTATGATTGATCACCGCACCAGATAAACGCCCCAACCTGGTAACTCAATGGTGCCAACAAAGAACTGAATTACTCTGATTCAGGGCTACAGAGCAACCTCCCTTTGCCAAACCATAACGAGGAGCAAGTCGTTGGAGGCGCCTGGGCCCCTTCCTGCCTCTCAAACAGCTGGCTACCCTTCCTTCCCTCCAGGTGGGAATAGGTCACCCACAACCCAGAGCCCCCTGTCACCTGGAATTCTACTGTGACCCCAGCATGTCTCACCTCCCTCACAGGAAGTGAGACAAAAGCCTGAATCAATGTGGCATGCGGGCTTCGCCCTCCCCCAGCCGGTCCACGGCGGTCACGGCCCCCACGGAGGGCCGTGACCGCCCCTCAGCTCCCCCCAGACAGAGGCGGACAGCTCACCGCCTCTCCCATGCAGAAGTGGGGAAGCTTTGCCCTGCCTCCATCAGCACCTCTGCCCTGGAACTCACGGAACCCCGTGCTTGAGGCTGGGAACAGAACGCCGTGCTCCCCTCCCACCGAAGTCATGCGGGCGTGTTCTGGCATGCAGGGTGGGGGCCGCCTGGAAGGAAGGAGAGGGAAAGAGAAAGAGGAAAAGAAAAGGGCCGGTTCCTAAAATGCTGCTGTTGCGGATCAAGCCCCAGTAAGCGTCTTCTTTCCGTCCTCCCCCAGAGCCTGACCTCTGAGGGCTTTGAGATGGCCCCGCAAGGAAAACCCTAACTCCCTCCCTGCACTTGGCTCTCTAAAGCCCCCTCTCTCTCTCTTCATCTTGCCGCCCTGAGGCCACACAGCATGGTCTTTGGGCCTCACCCGTGACCTACACGTTCCCCCTCACCCCTGCTCCTCTCTCCGGGCCCCTTGGTACTCAGGCTCCTTCCTTTCTCCTGGCTGTTGCTCATAGGTCCGTATCTGCTCAGCCGGTCTCTCAACCTGCCTCGCTCCCCAGTCCCGTCCACCAGAAACACCTGCCTGGCCCAGCTGGTTCTGCAGAGGCCTCGGTGAACACTCTATCCAGAGCACGAGAAGGAACCCAAGAGGCCGCTGAGCCGGCATGGGTCACCATCACCCCCCGCGCCTCTTCCTTGACATTTCCCCGCCATTATGATTCCCCAGAAACCCCGACGAAGGTCACTGGGGGTGACTGAGACCAATAGGAAAAAGCAGGCCAACCCCTCGTGTGTCCCTTTCCGGGGCTGCATGGGCCCAGGGGCAGCCGGCAGGGCATCTCAGTGACTGGCGGGCTCAGCCCAGTGTTTACCAGCAGAGCCTGGCCCAGCGGGAGCGTCCACGAGAAACTGGACAATTCTATAAGAAGACGGATGTGCCTCCTGTGCGTAGTATGGAGGTCAGTGAGCCGCTGCGTCCAGCCTTAAATCTATGAGGTGCAACATCTTGGCAGACGTGGAGATCTCCTTTATTTTCTTTTCGATAGCAACTCTGGACACGCTGCAGCCTGGGTCACCATATATGTTCAGGCCCTGACAGCCCTGTGGGATGCCTTTCCCCACACAACGGGGGCATTCTCCGTTGCAGGCTCGAGCCTGAAGCTGGGACAGAGCCGCCATTCAGGCCCCAGCAGGAAGGCTGTCCAACCACAGCTGCGCAAAGGGCCCACCCGACGGCCCCAAAGGCTCAGGAAGAAGTAAGGATCCTGCCATCACCTCCACGCCGCCCACTGGGGATGGTGCACAATCGTCAGGTGCTTAGAGGTTAAGGGTCAGCTTCACACGCCAGCACCGGCTTTGTGAAAGCCTGGACTGGGAGAGAGACCTCATCATCTCTTCCCCGACGGGCACTCCTGGAGAAGAGATAGGGGATGAAACGCTAAACCCCGGGCCCCACGCACAAAATTAAGCCAGTGGTTCTCTCCATACCCTGGAGATTGTCCACACCGCGACTCATCAGAGCATCTACTACACGGAAGGTATTTGAACACGCTCCTCCCCACCCCTGTACCCTTGAACTGTGCTCTTTCTTTCTCCTCTTTCCCTGCCCTCCCCACCCGCACCCAGGAGCCAGTGCTTTCCACCCAGGGGACGTTCTTCCCCAACCCTCGCCAGCTGTGGAAACCTCCTTATTCTTTTGCACGCGCCGTAGCCTCGGCCTGGGGTGCCCTCCCCTCCCTCCCTGCCCTTTGGTCCCAGAACAAATTCCCACTTGCAAGCTGAGCTGTGGGGCCTTCTCAGCCCCCCAGTCCCGGGCTCGCTGACCACTCCCCGGCCCCCACCTGGTAAGTCCCTCTCCTCAAAGTGCTCTTTTGTGCCGTCACGTGTTTACTTGCGCCCTCCCCGGGGGTATTTTACGTGTGTTCATCTTTGTCCCTGTGCCCCGGCCGGCACCGATAAGCATCGCAACTGAAGCGAACACACTGACCAAGAAGACCACGGTGACGCTGCTTCTCAGAGCAGGGAGGGAAGTCAGGAAGGAGGCTCCTCACCCCTGACTGCGTTCGGCACCTCTCTCACTTGAGCTAACCCTCTGGGACAGGCCACATAAAGGAAACCTTTTTAAACCGTGCTGCAAGGCCAGGCTTGCTGGCAAAGCCCCTACGTGACAGCAGGGGTGTCCACAACATGCCAGGAGGGAGGCAAAAGGGCAGGGGCCCCCGCACGGCCCGAGCCTGACCGAGCAGCAGTGACCTCCTCGGTTCTCTGGCCACCAGCCTGAGGAGGGTGACCCCGTTGCCGGCTCCACAAGCCCTTAGACCAGCCCCTGCCCCCACACCCCCTTAAGCAAAGGCACCTCCCACGTGGGGCATCGGAGGGCGGTGACCACAGACCAGTGGGGCAGGATGCTTCCTCCGACATTTTTACCCTACTGGCTTCTGTGGGCAAACTGTTCTTTAACAGAACTTGGGGGCGCGTTCCACAGCCCACGGAGTTTCAGCAGATGCAAAAGGGGGCAACTTGCTGAAAGAATTACTTAAGGGGCGCCTCGGCGGCCCAGTCGGTTGAGGGTCCGAGTCCGGCTCAGGTCACGATCTCACAGTTGGTGGGCTCAAGCCCCGCATCAGGTTCACTGCTGTCAGCGAGAAGCCCACTTCGGATCCTCTGCCCCTCCCCCCTTGTGCTCTCCCCAAAATAAGTAAATATTTTTTTAAACTATTTAAAAAAAAAACAAAACAGAATTACTTGAAGTGGGAAGGCCATTATAAAGGCAATGGGCCTCCCTGTCCTCCAGGCCCAAGGGGAGCTGCCTTTTGTGCACAATAACCCCTATGTTTGTGGGGCCTGGCCACTCTCAGACCTTTCTCTCTGCGGAGATGGACTCCTCCAAGGTGGGAGATCTTGACCGTCTCCATGGGGAATAAAAACAAGCGAAAGGGGCGCCTGGGTGGCCCCGGCGGTTAAGCGTCCGACTCTTGATTTCGGCTCGGGTCATGATCTCACGATGGGTCGTGAGATCAAGCCCCCCGTCAGGCTCCGAGCTCAGTCTAGAGTCTGCTTGGGATTCTCTCTCTCTGCCCCTCCCTGACTCATGAGCTTGTACGCGCACGCTCGCTCACTCGCTCTCTGTCTCCCTCTCTCTCTCAAAATAAAGAAATAAACATTAAAAAAAACTTAAAAGGAAAAACAAGCCAAACCTGGACCTGACTGAACCCCCAACTAAGTCCTTCACTGTTTCTACCGCTTCCTGCCTCCTTGGTTAAAAAGGAGAGAGGCGTTATGAAAAGTGACAAGGTGAAAAAAGAAAGCCATCCAGAGTGACAGGGCCCAAATTCCAAAACTTGGCTTCACCACCCGCTAGCTGTGTAGCCTGGAGCAAGTGCCTTGGCCTTGCTGAACCTCGGTGTCTTCGTCTGTAAAGTGGAAATGAAAATGTGCAGCTCAGAAGGCTCATGCATGACTAAAGAAGATAATATCTATAAAGCGTCTCACAGGTTTCCTGCGATGGAGGAAGCTCAGGGAATGCTACTCCCTTCAGTTTAATCCAGGTTCCCGAAGTGTAGGTGTTATACGTGTAAAATGGATTCCATACTCAAGTTTGTGCAGTGCTTGGTTAAACAAATTCAAACCTTTTCCCTCCCTGAAGGACTTCTCAGAGCCTTTAAACTGCCAACATGAGCTGTGAATTGCCAAGAGGCACTGTAGTCTTCAGGCTTCAGGCTGTCACCCCAAAACCCTCTTCATGGAACATCACTCGAGGGCAGTGTTCTTTGGCCTATTAGTTTGGAAATGATGCTTTAAATTAAAGAAAATATAGGGGCGCCTGGGTGGCTCAGTCTGTTAAGCGTCTGACTCTTGGTTTCGGCTTGGGTCATGATCTCACAGTTTCGTGAGTTCGAGCCCCACATCGGGCTCCAAGCTGACCTTGTTAACAGTGTGGAGTCTGCTTGGGATTCTCTGTCTCCCTCTCTGCCCCTCCCCCACTCGCGCTATCTCTTTCTCAAAATAAATAAATAAGCTTAAAAATTTTTTTGAATTAAAAAAAAAGAAAACACGGCAACTAAATGTCACACCACACAGATGACCCCTCTTCTGGAGTCTGTGAATGGCCACCATTTCCCTTCAGGGAAGCCATCACCAAAGAAGAGAATCCAAACTCAGCTTTCTTCCTCCAAACTGCTGCATTAAATGACTGTTGACCCCAACCCTCGCTTTTTCCTAGGGTAAAGCCTTCACTCAGCCTTCACTGCTCACACGGGTGCTGATGTTCCCCAGCACTCACTTCTCAGGAAGGAACTGGGGCCGAAAGTTAAAGGAGAGGGGTGAATGGGTAGGCATTTTGGGGGATTTTTGTCTGCTTTTATGCCTTATATACCAGTTGACTCTTTTTTTTTTTTCCAATTTACTCTGAATAGGGATTTTTGAGCCAATTTGTAGCTGCAGAGAAATTTTTAGCTGTCTTACCAACTTTGCACACCCTTGTAAAGGAAACGGGCTAAGGACGCCCATGCCCAGTTGGCAGAGTTAGAAACAGCCAGCCAGAGCAGTGAAGCCAGAGAGCAAACCACCATGGCAAAAGGGGACGGCCCCCCCAAGTCCGTGGGTGAGTCCCAAAACCGTATTCTGCGACCACCATCACTTGCACGCATCAGCTGTGCATCCTGGCATGTTGTGAAACAAGGCAGCACTGCTCAAAGGCGGATTTCATTTTGCAGAGAAAGGGAATTAATATTCACACTCCGTCTTTCCAAACTATCTATCTGGCAGGAAGAGCCACTCTAGACACTCGGGTCCAATAAAGCTCTGCCTGGAGACCTAGGTAATAGCTTTACACTGTAGTTTGTGGATTAGATTCAAGGACAGGTTATCCCGTCATGCAGATGAGAATGTCAGACAGCTCACCTTCACCACTGTCCCCTGAATCCATTGGCACACTTAATCCCGCCAAGTCAAATGCAAAGTTACAATCGTATCAGCGGGGGAGAGGTAGATGAAGCGGAGAAAAGAAGAACTTGGGAAATAAGGACTCACGTTGCGGAGTTTCAATCTCAAAACCCTCATCTCCCCACACTCCACCCCCGACCCCAGCTGCGTTGTTCCTCACTTAGTAACGTCCCCATGAGTGGGGCAGTGTGTGGCTCCAGGGAGGCACATGCCCATTTCTGTAGAATAAAGAGCCGTCTGTTGAGCATTTAGGCTGCGAAACTCTGCGTGGGGATCCGCTCCTCACGCCAGCTCAGTGGAATAGACAGTCTTCCCATTTAACAGATGATGACATCAAGACTCAGGAGGGTTAGGCGCACCTGGATGGCTCAATCAGTTGAGCAGCCGACTTCAGCTCAGGTCAGGATCTCACAGCCTGTGCGTTCAAGCCCCGCGTCGGGCTCTGTGCTGACAGCTCACAGCCTGGGGCCTCCTTCCGATTCTGTGTCTCCCTCTTTCTCTCTCTCTACCCCTCCCCCGCTCATGCTGTTTCTCTTTCTCAAAAAATGAATAAACATTTTTAAAAAATTTTAAGACTCAGGAAGGTTAAAACACACCCAAAGATGCTCTCACAACATCTAAATGACAGGCAAGGCTAGCAACGAAGAAGGAAATGGACCCCCAACCTCCTGCCGTTAAAGTGCAGGGCGACTGCATCAGTCACTGTTCAGTTGCCATTTCGGACTCTTTGAATCGCCGGGGAAAATGGGAAACGTACCACTGCTCCTACTGTAACCTTGCAACAATAATAACTCTCACTTATCACGTGCTTCCTACCGGCCAGGCATTATTCTACACGGCTTATATACGTTACATATCTCATCCTCACATCCCAGTTGACAAGGGATGAGTCTTGTCGCCCATTTTACTGAGGAGGAAACTAAGGTATATAAAGGTCAAAT
Source organism: Herpailurus yagouaroundi (assembly GCF_014898765.1). Classification (NCBI taxonomy): domain Eukaryota; kingdom Metazoa; phylum Chordata; class Mammalia; order Carnivora; family Felidae; genus Herpailurus; species Herpailurus yagouaroundi. The sequence goes on from NW_024412470.1 coordinate 6,083,138, forward strand.
GCCTTTTCTTAAGAGCCGTAATTCATTGGGGCGCCTGGGTGGCTCAGTCGGTTAAGTGACCGACTTCGGCCCAGGTCGTGATCTCACGGTCCGTGAGTTCAAGCCCCGCGTCGGGCTCTGTGCTGACAGCTCAGAGCCTGGAGCCTGTTTCAGATTCTGTGTCTCCCTCTCTCTGACCCTCCCCCCGTTCATGCTTTGTTTCTCTCTGTCTCAAAAATAAATAAACGCTAAAAAAAAAATTTAAAGAGCCGTAATTCAAACCCAGACAAGACAGGCTGGCTGCAGGACCCACACAAACTCTAAGCCGTCAGTTTTTACCACGGGCCTGCCTGTGCTTTCACAGCAGCGGAATTCTTCCCCGGTAGACTGATCGCTCCTTCAGCGTCGAAACCAAATTCTAGTCACCTTGTATATATGCGTGTGTATAAACACACACACACACGCACCTTAAGCACAATACATGGCACATAATAAGTACTTAAGGAACCTTGAATGTCTTAACATTCATTAACCCCACTCATCTTTCTCTTATTTTGTTCCCATCTTACAGGTGAGAAACCATGTGTTATGTTGGTCCCATTTCAGAGGCCGGAGGTTACCTCACCTCTGCAAATAGCCTTCAGAACTCATCAAAAAGTAAAAAGCAAGTTCGCTTGGAGCCAAGTGCCGGAAGCTGTATCTGAGAATAAGGTCTTCCTGACCGAACATTTCAAACCCTCAGGAGGAGGCTTAGGGAAAAAATGGGGGAAACTGAGTTGAGACCATCTCACCAACGATTGCCAACGAACTGCCTGCCGAAAAGCCAAAGTCCAAGGAGCTTCTCTCCTGCAAGGTTTTGACGAGAACCTGTTTCAAGCCCGAAGCCACTAGAACCACCTGGAAAACATTAAAAAGACACTGATTCTATTGGTCCAGGGTGGGCTCTGGGCATCAGTAGCTTTCAAATGGTCCCAGGTGGTTCTAACACGTAGCCAGAGCTGAGCCCCGATACGCTGCACTCAGAGAAGGAAGGATCTGTTAGCAGAGAGACTGAAAGAACGCTCCTAAACCACATCCCAGAGGACTGAGCCTCACCTGGGAGTGGGGTGTTATGTTCTTATTAAGTCTCTCGGGGCACCTTTGCAAACAGAAGATGTGTTGGTGGGTGGCTGGCATCTGGGCACTGAGAAGGCAGAGAGGTAAATCCACGGCAGGGAGAAGGCAGCGGCAGGTGAAGACTGTCCGAAAATCGGCAGCTCACCAGCTAGGAGGTCAACCAGGCAGTCGCTGGCCGCCCCACAGGAAGGGCTTCTGCTCCCGGCCCCACTCCCGCGTGCCTGGTAGCAGCGTTCCCACGGCAGGAACGCCAGGGCACATTCACCAGACAGAGACAATGTCTGCAGTTATTCATCGCTGGCTCCCCAGTGCCCACCGCGCACATGGGAGGCTCTCGATGAGCATTTGTCAAATGAGTCAAGAAACTGGAAAGACTTACAGGCGAGGATGGTCAGTGAATCCTCAGAATGTCAATAGGAGGGGAAGAACTCAGACACGGTGGCCACGGATACTCCAAAAGCGCCTGTGACGATTCATTCCAAGCAACAAGCGTTTCGTCAGAGCAACGAAGAGCTAACGGCACTGTGCATTTTATTCATGGTGACCACTATCGTGTAAAATGGTTTTATGCACCATCCAACCTAAGCTTCAGAGTAACCTAAAAAGGCAGAAACTAGGGGCGCCTGGGTGGCTGTGTCGGTGAAGCGTCCGACTTCAGCTCAGGTCGTGATCTCGCGGTTCACGGGTCCAAGCCCCATGTCAGGCTCTGTGCGGACAGCTCAGAGCCTGGAGCCTGCTTCAGATTCTGCGTCTCCCTCTCTCTCTGCCCCTCCCCTGCTCACGCTCTCTCTCCCAAAAATAAACAAATAAATAAATAAACAAACCAACATTTTAAAAAATGTTTTAAGGCAGACAAACTAGTACATATTAATTTGAGTTTTGCGGATGAGGAAACTGTAGTTTATAAAGCAACTCGGCCAAGGTCAAATAGTGGGTAGGTGGTGGGGCTGCCTGATACAGGGTCTGTGCCCTCCCCACTCCACTGCCCCCTGGGTTTGCTGGATAAGGGACTCACAGCCGCAGGGAGAGTTGGGAGAAAGAGAGCACACACATCCACAGACCAGATCCTCTGCCCGCCCAGGTACGGGGATTTGAAGGCAACAAGATGACCCTGTGGTGATTTGATGGAGCGACTTGTAAGTCCTCCCAGATTCGGGAGACCAAGATGAGGTCACTGAGCTCATCTAGTTGATTCTCCCTCTCTACAGAACCCCAAGAACCATTCCAGGGATCAGGGAACCAAGCTCTAAGCAAGACTCTGGGGAGAAGCGTCCCCCACCTTGCTCAGGTCGGCCACCTCTCCACAGGAAGGGTCGACGCCCCTTGACGACACTTGATACTGGTCCTCGGAGCACACCCTGTGAACATGGTCCACTTGTAACCTGTCCCATCCGGCCCTACCCAAATCTTACATGCGTTTCAAGAACTCCTTCCCCACTTTGTCCAGGAGCTTCCACGAACCACTCATGTGCCTCTCCCACAAGCGACACTTCATCTCTTCTTACTGTGCATTTGTGATGCTCGATAATACTCATTAACCTCCGTCCATGTTTGTCTTCCTCCCACACTGTGTTGTAATCCCCCGAGGGCAGGAACCACGGCCCACATGTCCTTGCCTTGCTCAAGGTTACCTACGACAGCACTCCTTGCAGAAAAGATGCTTAAATAAATATGTGTTGATTAAGGCATAAACTTCACTAGGACAATTCACTGGAAAGCACTCAGATCTGAGCTCTAAACCCAAGTACATTCTCAAGCTGCCTAATGAGAGACAAGGTCATCCTTGAAGACGTCTCCACATCAGGGCTAATTACAGGTATGTTTCAGGTACTTACTAGGTAAATGCATCTAAGGCATCTAATAAGTACCTGAAACATAGTGTGCCCTTAGTAAATGTAAGTTCTCTAGCCCAAACCATCCTATCTGAAACTGATGACACCGAATGGCCTGGTAGGGAACAGGCTGAGTTGACAAAAATACTTTACATCCCAAAGCTCAGAGATCCTGCTCCAGGAGGCTCAACTCTTGGGCAAAGTATGAAAAGACAAGGCGATCTCTGACTCTACAGGGTCCTGAAATGAGGTGTGGGAGACAGTGAGATGCTAACAAATCAGAAACGAGAATTATTTCAAGAACCACTTCCGACCCAAAGGTTTGACCTCAGAAGGGTGCTGGAGACTGTCTATCACTTTGTCACTGCGGGAAGGTGAGTGTTCGAAGTGAACACTGGCCCAGACAGCCCTGGTTTAATATCCCAGGGTTAGGGGTCTGACCTACTCTAAACCAAATGGGAGAAGACAGGGGTTCACTTGGTGGGGTCTGGACCAACAGGTTCACATCACCCTTACGTGTTGGCAAATTTCTTAACTGGCCATGAGGAAGGCCACCCAGTAGGATGCCCAATGAGCCCATGGCTATTCATAACATGGTGAATGTGTGCAACTCAGGATAAAAACAAAGCTCTGCATCTATGTGAAGGAGTGTATGTGCGTGTATGTGTGTCCTTGGGAGGATGGTTAATGACTGAACGAGAACTCATTGCGTATTCTTTCGAGAGCAGCCTTGAGACACTTTATCATCTGAGGGAAAAGGCAGAAACTCTGCTTCTCCTATGGGGCAGGTGAATCTTCTCCCCACCTGCTTTCTCAGACAGACCTGAGTTGGCCTCCGGACTCTCCTGCCCACCTGTCAGACGACCGTCCGCAGTGGCCGGCCTTTGTTTCCTCAGCTGTACCCTGCGTGTGGTAATACGTGCCTGGCAGGTGTTTGCACACATGAAACCAAGTGGCGGCAAATGCCCGCTGCTCCAACCATGGGCACCCCTGAGCCACCCCACCCTGGAGTGGCAAGTCTAGGCAGCCACAAGCAAAAGTGAAAAAGAGCAAAAAGTGCTGAAAACGGCATTTGCCCATGTCCCTTTGAGGTCCCTCCTCTGGGTGCAACACTCCCGCCCTCACACGGGGCTGTCTGACCCCTTCATTTGCAAGTGCTCTCAGATTCCAACTGTCGTGAGCTCACTGGGAGCAGTTTTTACAAGCTCCCTGTCCCTTTTATCCCTACTTTACAGATGACAGCACCAAGGCTGAAACGCAATGACATTTCCAAGGTCAAAGAGCTAGTCGGTGGCAGACCTGGAATTCAACACCATTGGGCCCAAAGCCCCCCTTTCACCCCTGGTTTGCTCTGCCCCTTTCTACAGCGTATCTCGCTCCCCCTGCAACTCCGTGGGCGTGGCTCCCGGAACGCGGAGACCACTGGGCGGCTCAGCTGGTTAAGTATCTGACTTCAGCTCAAGTCACGATCTCACGGTTCATGAGTTCAAGCCCTGTGTCAGGCTCTGTGCTGACAGCTCAGGGCCTGGAACCTGCTTCAGATTCTGTGTCTCCCTCTCTCTCTCCCCCTCCACTACTTGCACTCTGTCTCTCTCTCAAAAACAAATAAACATTAAAAAATTTTAAAGAAAGAAAGAGAAAAAATAGATGCTTGTGAACTTGCATAGGATCCAGTGAGTTCAAATCCAACCCCATCAAGTGAGTGAGAGAGCCCCACGGAGACTGCTCTGGGGCCCCTGAGCAGCTCGATGGCCCCATCACCATGGCAACACCCAGATGGCACCTCCACCTTTTCCCTCCCATCCATTGCCTCCTGTGATCTTCGAACACACGTAAGGAAAGGGAGCCCTGTCCCAACAGGTGAACACTGAGGCCGGGAACAGTGGCACCTAAGCGTGGGGCCAGGCCTCTCCTCATTGGGAAAGAGCCAACCGCACAATGAAAAGGGTGTCCACATGACAACTGCACATTTACACGACAGTCATTAGAGAGGAACATCGGTGCCAGATCCCAGACCTATGGCTGAGCCCAGCTGGTTCTCATTCTCTTCTGAGGCCAGGCCTGCTGCGTGGCTTCATTTAATTGTGTATTTTTATCATTCGGTGTCTGTAGCCGGGTGCCTGTGGGCAGTTAATGCCCTTCTCCATCAGTTCGAGCAAGAAAATGTACCTGCCATGGCAGTATTGGCTTCACTGGGCTGCTGACTTATTTTAAGTACTAAATCTTTTCTGTTACTATATTTTTCACTGTGGGGTGTGCGCGCTCCAGCACGGACATGAATAACGGGCGCCCGGGGCCCAGCTCTCCTCTGCTGTGAGAACGGAGCGCCACCTAGCGCCCACTCGCTCCACTGCAGCCAAAATCAACAACCGCGATAACCTTGACAGAGCTCTGGGCTCTTACCGAGAATTTTCACACGCATTCTCCTCGCCTCACGTATCAGGGCTCGCCTAGCAGGATGATACTTATCTTATTTTTTAAGACAAATAAGTTAAGACACAAGGCTCCAGCGAGAAAGCTGAGTCAGTTTTCCACTTGCCAGCCCGGTGTCAGACTTTCCAACGTTGGTGGCTGTCATTTATAAATGATGAGCTATGAGAGAGGAGACCTAATGAAACTCCCAGGTGCCCAGAGCACAACCGTGGAGAAAGACAGCCCTCCCGCGGGACCTGATGCAATCGTCTTGGCGTTATTTAAGCCTTTCATGCCAGCGTCTCTAAGCTTTAGGTGCCAGATTATCCTCACGGCACCTCTCAGGGGCATAATGCCAGGGGTCCTAGCACCTGCAGGTTGCCACAGGAACTCGTATGCAAAGAGGTAGAAATCCCATCCTCCGTGGGGACTGAAAGTAGAGATGCAGCTGTTTACTCTCCCCGGAACTCGCCACTCCCCTGTCTCATCAGTGCAAGAGCCAAGAATTATCATCCCAATATCACCCAACAGCTCTGGCCTTCAAACTCCCAATTATTTTCAGTTACCCAGGGCAGGGGTTTTTTGTCCTTGGTACCACTAGGTTGAATAACTCTTTGGGGGCAGGGGAGGGGTGGACCTGCCGTGCACACTGTAAACGTCTAGCAGCATCTCTGACCGATACCCACTAGATGCCAACAGCATCCCTCTCCCCACCCATCGTGACAATCCAAACATCTCTAGACATTGCCAAATGTTCCCTAGGGGTGCAAAATCACCCTGCTTGAGAACCACCATTGTAGAAGGCAAATCCACCAGAATATAAACATCATACTACTAACAACTCCTATTCCTGCTACCACTTAAAAGGAACAAATGACATTATTCTATTTAACCTTCACACTCAAGAAAACAATCTGTGTTGACTCTCAAAGGAAATATTTACCTTACAGATAAAGAAACCGAAGCTCAGAGAGGTTAAGTGACACGGCCAAGGTCACACAGCTGGTAGTGGAAGAGTTACCACTTAAAACCAGGCTTTTGTGACTCTGGAACCCGAGCTCGTCACCAGACCCTGGCACCATAGATCCCAGAGATTTCCAGAACAGTCTTCGTTCTTGACAGTCCTTCCAGAGTATACTGACACTATTCAAGTAATAAAGTCTAGATTTATGTTTAAAGGCATAAAAATGGTAGCCATTCCCCATCAGAACACCAATTCTAAGTGTCAGAGCTGAGGAGATTTTGCTGTAGGGTAATGGCGAGAGCCCTGGGTCCGAGTTCAGACCTTGGGGCCAATAACGGACTCCGGGGTCTTTATTTGGGGCCAATTATCCGAGCTCTCAAAGTCTCTGTGTATTCATCTACAAGATCAAAAGGACTGGTTAGATCAGGTTCTCAGATGTGGCTGCAGAATTTCTGGGGCTTGGGCAATGCCATTTTTTGAAGCCCCCAGATAACTAATGTGCAGCCAGAATGGAGACCCACGAGTCTGGAAGAACTGTAAGACTCTCGAGTTGTGTATTTCTGCCCCAGACTGGATGGCTTCTTTTGTCTCTTCCCACCAGGATCAGAGGGACGCACAAGAGCTCTTTGGCGGAAGTTTTTTGGTCCCACAAGACTGTCCCAAAAGCCTTGAACAACCTCCTCAGATGCCTTCAGTGTCTCAACTGGCATCCAGTCTCTGAATGAGCCATTTCCAGTATCATTCTACCCACCAAAAGTACGGACCCGCACCCCACTCTCCTCTGGCTGCTGGGGGTTAGACACTCCTCCAAAACACCGAGGGGAGCAGGGAAATGACAGAAGACAGCTGCGGCAATGAAAGCCTATCCTCTTCCTGGCCTCGTGGAGCCCTTGCCTTGTCTGGCTTTAATAAGGTTCATTCTAATCCGTGGTCTTTCAAGAGGTGAGAGAATCTCCTGTTTCTGGACATGACTCACCCACTCCTATGTCAGCTCCCAAAGGAGAGTGATAACGTCTCACTCAGCAGGTGCTCTGGCTACAGAAAAGGGGCTCTGGGCCCTATGAACCCCATGCTCTTTATCCCCTAGGTACGACTAGTAATAAAAGCAATTCATCCCGATTAAGTACCCCCCAGATGCCAGGTGAAGTATTTACACGCATGGTTTCACTCACTCTTCCCACGTGCCCACACGAGATGGTATCATTGTTCGCATTATTTTCACCAACCTCTTCCTCGTCCCGTTTCACATGCGAGGAAACCAAGCTGTCTGTATTCGCCGTTCATGCTCCCGGCCGTGGGCCCTGCGCTTCCGCTAAAAAGCTGCGCAGCTCGGACTCGGATGCTCGGGCGCCTGCGGGCCGGACCCTCCCCCGCGAGGGGGGCGGGGGGGGGGGCGGCAAGGAAGGTGGGGCCGCAAACAAGGCTGAGAAGCAGCCTCCCGGGAAGTGAGCGGACTCTCAGGAGTCTGGGGGCAGAGAGTGTTCACAGGGGAGAAAGTGGTCAGTGGGGTCAAGACCCCAAGGTCTTGTCTGCCTAGAGTGGGGCGGGCCCAAGACAGAGGGGAAGTTGGGCGAGCAACAGAGGGAACCAGGGCAGACAAACCCCTGCAGCGGAGGGGTTTTCTTTCCTTTCCTCTCACTTTATGGTCTCTGTGGGAGAGACTCCAGTGCGGTAACAGCTGCTGGCAATGAGGGGTGGGCCTGGGTGGCTCAGCCTCTGGCTCTTGATCTTGGCTGGGGTCATGACCTCACAGGTTCATAGGGTCGAGCCCTGCCTGCGGCTCCGCCCTGAGGGCAGTGGAGCCTGCTCGGGATTCTCTCTCTGCCCCTCCCCCTCAAAATAAATAAATAAGCTTTTTTTTTTTTTTTAAGCTAAAGGGAAGGGTCCAGTGTGACCCGGATGTTCCAGGGATTAAAGGGCGGGGCGTGTCTGGGTGGCTGAGTCGGTTGTTTCCGACTTCGGCTCAGGTCATGATCTCCAAGTTCGTGAGTTGGAGCCCCGTATGGGGTTCTGTGCTGACAGCTCGGAGCCTGGAGCCTGCTTCGGATTCTGTGTCTCCCTCTCTCTGCCCCTTCCCCGCTCATGCTGTCTTTCTCTGTCTCTCAAAAATGAATAAACGTTAAAAAATTGAAAAAAAAAAAAAAAAAAACGGCGCAGGGGGATGGCTGGTTGGAAGAGGGCAGAAAGCCAGAGGGATCACTGCCTCTGGAGCCAGGGGTACAGCTCCTCCGCCCCAGTCTGAAGGAAAGCGAGAAAGAAGATGGGGATGGGGACCGCGCGGGTCCTGGTGGGCAGTACCTGAAGGGAAGGCGAGGCCCAGTGCGTCACCGTCTGCCCCCACGACCACCGCAGGCAGCACCACCCTATCGCCCCTCGGTACAGGTGCAGCCTTGGAGGTGCAGTAACTTCGGTGCCGCCAGCAGGGGGCAGAGCTGGGCTGGGAACCTAGTCCCTCCGAGGCTGAAGCGAAGCACCCACTGCAGTTGGGCGGAGGGCGGCTGGGACCAGGTGTCCCCAGGTGTCCCCGGATTCGAACTGACGTCTTGCCAGACCCCAAAGCCCAAGATCTTTCCCCTGCCCGCCGCCCCCTCGAGTTTGATCTGGAAGGGCTGGGGGCAGCCCACCAAATGGGACTTTGAGCTACTAAATTCGTTCTGCAATCCAGGTATCAAGGTAACGGGAGGCTAGGGGTGCATTTCCTCGATCTTTTTCCTCGGTCTTCGTCCCCCCGCCCCCATCCTCCACCCAGAACAACCTGAACACCACCAGCAACCCCGTGGCACTGCGAAGTGGCGGAGCCCCTGACCCAAGGCCGTCCCTGAACCGCTGGCGCACATTATCTCCAGACTCAGTCCCTCTCCCCCCACCTTTCTCTCTCAAAATAATAAGTAAACATTAAGGTAATTTTAAAAAAGAAAAAAAAAAAAAAGAAAGAAACACGGGGAGAAGCCGGCCATCTACCAGTGCCAAGGAGAGAGGCTGGGATGGATCCTCCCTCAGAACCTTCCAAAGGAAACAACCCTACCCACACCTTGCGTCGAACCCACAGCCTCCAGAAGCCTGAGACAATACACTTCTATTGCACCCGCGGGTGGTACTGTTAGGCAGCCCTAGAAAACTAATAACACTCTCTAGACCACCTCTGAGACGGCGAATAAGCCAGCTCTGATGCTCTTGGGAAAATGACACGAGGCGCTGAAATCAGGCTCAGATGTTCCACGCGGAAGAAGCCATGTAAAGAGAAACGGAGGTGCCAGCGAGGTTAGCCTGGGGGAGAGGAAAAGGTTGTTTACCAAAAAAAAAAAAAAAAAAAAAAAAAAAAAGAAACTGAGGAGTTTGGCCTTTATCCTGAGTACAACAGAAAGCTCCTGGAGGGTCCTAGAGCGGAGGAAGAACAAAGGCCACGCATTAGGACAGTGAACCTCAGAGCAAAGGGCAGGGGAAGCAGAATAAGAAAAGCAGACGGGCCAAGGGGACACGAGGGTGTTCCCAAAATTCCAGCTGGGATGGAGAGGCAGTGGAAGTAGAGGGGAGTTGAGAGGCCGTCTCCCCCAAGCACTTGCATGATTTCTCCCGGCTTAGGACCTGAACATAGATGTCGTTCACTCAGCCATTTACTGAGCACCTACTACGTGCTACACACTGGTCTGGGCGTTGGCCGCAAGGAACTGACACGCTAATGGAGAGACAGTAAAGAATAATAAAGTACATTATCTAACAGGAAAGAAGTTAACACGTTAGGGGGTAAACGGGACAGGATAAGGAGGATAGAGCAGTTTCAACGAGCGGGTCAGGAAGGGTTTGTTGAGTAAGTGAATGTGAGCAGACCCTTGAAGGAGGTAAGGGAGCCAGGCAGGCAGCTCGCTGGGCCAAATGACCTTCATTCTCTCCTTCACGCAGGAGTGGGTCATGCTGTGACCATAACTTCATTCCTTCGGTCAATAGTTCATTAAGCAAAACAGAATGAGGTACAGTTTCAGGATCCCAATCATTAAAGAAAGAACAGGAACAGAGCTTTATTTATTCACCCTACCCCCGAAGTCTAGAGGTATGTGAGTACTCAACAGATACTGTTCAATCAGTTAATTCATCCATAATCAATAGCTTAATTTATGAGAAGCAAAGACCCCCCCCATTTCCTGTATTAAACTTGATACAATTTGTCATATAAACAATGAATTGGAGGCTTTTTTTTTTCACATGTAAAAGAACCACTCCTAATACGATCAGAACATGATTTCATTTTTACATTTTCCCTTCCAGCCCTTGTCTGTATGCTTAACTTACGGAGGTATGATTTCGTATTTCGTAATCATAAGCCTAGGACTTTGAGACTTTTTTTAATGTTTGTCATATTGTAGGCATTTTTCTCCAGCAATTCATAGTCTTTACGATTATCACTGATAGTGGATGCACGAAGTCAGTTGTCTTCAGATTGCCAGCAAAAGCAACATTGCTTCCAATGTCCCTGGATTAAGGCAGGGCAGGTACCGAGTTGGCTCCATAGCTCAGTGGTTAGAGCACTGGTCTTGTAAACCAGGGGTCGCGAGTTCGATCCTCGCTGGGGCCTCTTGTCATCTTTTTTTTTTTTTTTTTTTTTTTTTAATCCTCCTCTTCACGAACTACAAACTCCAAAATGGAAGAGCGGTTTCTGAAAACGTTACTTCTGGAGGATTAAAAATGACTCTTCCTGAAATGCAAATGATGGGCGTCCTTAAGGTGCTTTAGAGGCGACCCGGAAGAG